>NC_138942.1:37559868-37629868 GCF_965226115.1 Aulonocara stuartgranti
TTTGGTTCATAATACACAGAAAAATCAGAGTTATTACCTGTAATAAATGTGAAAGATTCCTGCAGTGATAACCAGGCAGGACTGAAACACATCCAAGCTGTCACCACGGTAACAGCACCGCCCATCCACAGGTGAGGGGAGGAGCAAAAAGAGGGACTTTGACCATTTTATACTAAAAACACTCAACTAATGTTTCTAATATGAAACAAATAAGCCCACATTAATGTGAGCGTTTATTAAATAATAATAATGATGATTTCCTCCTGATCTCATTTCCACAGCAGAGAAAACTGTGGTGTATATTGAGGTGGAGGGTGTGGTCTGTGGCTCAGGTGTAGAGTGAGGGTGGGGTGCACCACAGCAGCATGCTGGGACTGCTGAGGGTGGAGGAGGGAGTGATGATGACATCAGAGCTGCAGCACAGAGACCAGTGAACACACAGTCTGTTCATCTTTGCATAGATACAATATACAGCACAATATTGAATGACAGACACGCTGTGGGAGCTTCCACAGATACACTGACGTCAGCATCCAGAGTCCTCCTGCTGCTCCCCCCTCAGAGCCCCGTGATCAGCACCAACACATTCAGTTAGATGACAGAGTCCAGCTGCAGCTAGAATCAGCTCCCCTCTGTGAACAACAGCACAGCGTCAGTGTTTCACACTCAGTGAAAGGAGGAAACAGCAGAAGAACACCATGTGTGCTACGTTTCCCAGGACACACTACAAACTGCACAAATACAGAGCAGCACGTGGAAGGACCTGGAGCTGCATTTACAGAGCTGCAGACAGCGTGATGTCCTGTATGGACAGGTGGAAGGAACCAAGTCCTCAGCTGGAACACTCGTGTTTGTCCACAGACAGGAAACACAGCAGGAAACTTCCTCACAGAAGTGCAGCTCATGGATAACACACTTCCTGTCAGTCAGAATGAGGCTGCAGCCAAACACAGAAAGGTGTTTTTGTCCAGATGAGCCCAGAGAAGAAACACGAGTGTTCACAGACATCAGAAGCTCAGAGAGGTGAAACATGAGGTTGGAGTCCTCGTCAGCATCCAGAAGAGCTGCTGTGAAACCCTGAGTACTCATGACAGACTCTGATGGCACAAACACATCATGATTCAAACAGAAAGACAAACATGGAGCTCCTGATCCTCCTGCATGAGAACAAGCTGACATGAGCGCTGTGTCTGAGAGTGTCTCCCTGTCACAGTGACAATAACACAGCTGCTGCTCACAGTCATTAAACTGACCTGAGGTCAGCTGTGCTCCTTACATATGAACCATGTGACCTCACATCAGTGCTGTGGATGACTGTAGTCATAGAAGAGTAGAGCTGTAGCAGGTGGTGTGAGGAGGAGGTGGTGTATTCTAGTTAACGCAGTACTGAAACACTCCAGCAGAGGGCGCTGTTAAGTCCTTATTGTAACACAGTTACTGTGTGCAGTTAGACTTCATACATAATCTGCACTTATTTCCATCAGACATGCTGTCAGTAAATGATTGGTTTCTATTGATTCTACTTCCTGTTGACTCGTTTGATGACAGTGAAACAATCACAGCTGATTGTGTGATGATGTAAACTGTCACTGTTACATTCAGTGTGTGTGACATAATGTTAGTGCAGGCTGATAACAGCCTGGTTCTGTTAGAAACACATGAACGTGTCCATAGATCAGTGTGTGTTTAACATGAGAGCTTCAGCCCTGCTGATGTGTTAAATAAAGACATGCAGGAAAACTGATGAGACTCTGAAATAACTCTTTATATTTATAATGTAACTCTGCATCAAAAGAACAACAAAGGATCCCAGACAGGTTTCTGTGAACAAAGACCATTCTGATGTTTCTGTGTTTCTAACACTTTGACATTATTAGTAAACAGACTGCAGTGAGCAGCATTTATAAAGAGCTTCTATATAAAGATATGACAGCTGTTTGACAAGTTTATCACTCTGTGTTTGGACCTGATCAGTCCAGCTGTTTACTTGAAACATGTTCATTTACCTGTTCTGTTATATTCATGTTCTTGTCTCTGTTGAAAACACATTTTAATGTCCCTCAGATTTTTCTCCCAGATGAATAAATATAAAAATGACACAAACTGACTGCAGCTACTTTTTGTCCTTTCTGTCAAAAACCTTCATGTGACTCATGAGAGACACGTTTCAGCTGTTTGTGACAGATCAGAGGCCAACAAGTCATTTATAACACTTTCCATCATTGTTTAAAGTTCTCAGTGTTTCTGTGTTGCTGCGTATAGGATCTCCCAGCATCATCACTGTGCTGTCCAATCATTGTGTGCGAGGTTACCCTTATAGTGCGATGTGTGTTTGCACAAAGAGAAGCATGTGTGTCAAATATAAATAAGCACAGAACAGAAACAGCTGCTCGTTTCTTCTGTTTAGAGTCAAGTTAGTGTTTTGTGTCTTTGTTTGAGGCCTGATGTCGAGCAGAGGTGTGTGTAACTGCACTGGTCTGTTATATGTGTGAAGTGTGTGCTTCTCTTCAGCATCATCTTTGTCACTGCTGATTCCTTTGTGTCATCATGTGTTGAGAAGAGAGAACAGTTATAACGGAGGAGCAAAAGGAAGCCCTGAAATCTGCATCAACAAGGAAGTGTTGGCTCACCAGTGATCCCAGCAGAGCCACTGGTTTGGCTCCAGTTGTTCTAGATTCAATGATGTTGTTGCTACAGATACATGTCAGCATCTTTATTGAATTTAATATGAAGCAGAAATGGTGTCATTAGGAGAAGAAGAGGAGAACAAGTCCGGCGAGGAGGCAGCAGCTCTTAAAGATGAAACAGCAGCTCAGCCCTGAGCTCAGAGAGCTGCACATGAAAAAGCTCCTCAAGCAGATCCTGTCAGAGGTTTGTCATCAACAGGAGGAACTGTTCACATCATAGGATGAAGATGCTGTCAGCTGGATGAAGAAGGTTATTTAATGCAAACGTTCACACTGAAGTCAAATTGTTGTCGTGTTGAACAGATTCATGTACTGATCGTCTCCAGAATGTTAGAAGAGCTTCAATGAATCATTAGAAACAACTTACAGCTGCACAGCTGTGTCAAACACATCTGTGTGTCATTGTGGGATTGTTGTGTTTCTACATGTGACACACGTCTAAAACATGCACACAATCTGAACACAAACAGGGACTCATGTGTTCCCACAGCCAGATGCTGAGAGCCATTTCCTTGTAGTCCTGTGTCTACATACATGAACCATTAGATGTTATTGGAATGATTGTCAGCTCTGATAGTTTCATGTGTGTTTAGCTGGACGCTGTTTGATCCTCGACATGTTTAAAGGTGTCCAGTCCTGAGACACTGGGGCTGGAAACAGCTGTGATGTCATTGGACTGTCACACAGACAGAAGTGCATGAAGCGAGCAGCCGAGGAGCCGCTGATGTTTTGGATTCAACAGCATTTGAAAGGTCGACACAGACACATTTGCACACAGAAAGCTGAATCTGTCATATGCCACAGTGAACTCACTGTTCAGTGTTTTTCAGGAAGCTTCTTAACTGCCTCTGCTGCCAAACAAGCAGCTGATGTCCTTGAGAAGAAGCTGAAGAAGTCTTCAACAACAAATACAGGAAGTGGACTTTCAAATACTAGATTCACTTTAGACTCACAGAGAAATGACTCAACCAGCTGTGTTTGACTCTATGAAAGGTCAGTGTGTGTCTGCACACAGACTGTTGTGTTGGACTGTTATTCAGTTGTCTGCTGAATGGTTTCAAATGTCTGCATCTCAGCTGTGATGAGGCTGGGGGTCATGGGAGGCCACCGTAGCAGCCTCTTCAACATCATGACATCATCATAAATGCTGCTGGACTGTCTGATGGGCTGACGGTGAAAAAGCCGTCGGGAAGGAAACAGAAGACATTTCAGAGGCTGCAGCAGATTTCTTTGATTCGGGGCCTTTTTCAGCTTTATTGGACAGAGCAGTGAAGATAAGTGACAGCAAAGCAGAGAGAAAGGGGGCGTGGCCCGGGTCAAAGCCAGGCCAGCTGCTCTCCACCTCGTGGTCACCTGCTCATCCTAGTGAGCTCCACCAGCAGCCCTTTCACACACTTTACACTGTCAAACACTGTGTGTGGACCTCAGCTAACAACAGGCTACATTTAAGTCTGGACTACATGCTTTTATATTGTTTTTATTCCATCAGCAGCTCAACATCATGAGCAGCTTTGACATAAAGACATCAAACTCAAGCTGACTTTAAGCTACTTTTAATACAGGGGCTCAAAAACAACAACATCTTTATTATATATCAGGACACAAAGTCATTTCATCTCAAAGGGAAACAGCTTTATTTGGAATAACCAGCACTATCAACTGGTTTGGGATCTCCACCAGTTTCATGTCTTTGCAGCTTCTCCAACAAAGTTCCTGTAAAATCAGCATGTTTGTCTTTATTGGTTTGATAGTGATTGATTATTCAGTCCCAATCTGCTGTCATCTAAAGAACAAAATGATGTTTCTATGAGTCACAAAGCTCCAGATGTTGTCGGCTTCACAAAGAAAACAAAGAACTTAAACACAAAGTGTTTGGAGCCAAAATGTTCCCAAGCTGCTCTTTTTGAAATGGCAGAGGTACAGTGGTGTCTAACAGCACACTGTGGAAGGCAAACATGTTATTGTTGGATGAAACTTCATGAATCCTTTGTAGATTTGAGCTGTTGGAGCCTTTCTTTTCTCTTCAGGTGTACAGATGCTGAGGAGGCAGGTGAAGCAGGTGGAGCTGTTGTGATGCTGGCAGAGGGTGTGTCTTAGTAACTCTGTGAGGCAGAACTGGATCCAACATTGTGGATGTGTTGATGTTGGAGCCATTAAGAGTCTCTGGCCACACTGTAGGATTTCCCTTTGATCCACTGTGGGGGCATTTTGGAGTCTGTCAGTGAAACTCTTCATGTTTGTGTTTGACTCCAGTTTATAGAAACAGAGGAATGTGTCATGCTTTTGTTCGGCCTCCACAAATACACACATTTGTTCATTGGTTGGACTTTTTGGAAGGAGACACATTGAAAACCATGTTAATAAGATCTTGTTGTTTCCTGTGGATCCGACACAGAGAGTGGACTTCAGACAGAAAGCGTGGAAGAGATTTTAGAGGCCGTGTGTGGCAACAGGAAGTTTCTGTGTGTTTGCTGATCTTACATGTGGAAAACAACACGTGATGTTTGTGAAGTCCTACAATGATCATTGTTCTCACAGCATTTTGAGTGGGAACAGTTCAAACTGGGAGTAGTGGGAGTTATTTACTGATTGAAACAAGCTGAATGTTTCTGTGACGATGAAGATCAGCAGCTCAGCTGATCAATGAACTGACATCTATCAGTCGTTTCATGAGATGAAGTCATCAGCAGACATTTGTTCTGACTGTGTGATGAATGTCAGAACGTCAGGGCTCTGCTTTAGTCACTGCTTGATGATCATTGGCTCATTGTTGAATCCAGGGCCCAGTCTGACCTCTGACCTTTGCTGCAGGTCTTCTGTGTTATCTCCACTTTCATGTCTGATCTTCTGCTGTATCGTCCAAAATAAACATCTGGATCATTTCCAACACTTCAGCAGATCTTTAGTTTGGGCAGTGCAGCACAGAATAACACATATTGTACTATACTGCCCACTTCCTGATCTTATTGGATCTGTGTGTGAGGTTGGTGAAGGAAACACATGTTTACTGAGTGAGTCGCTGCCATTAGGAACTAGTTTTTATATCACAGCCTGGAAATCACACAGGACCATTTCTGCAAGTGAAAAGTCGTCATTGGAGGAAAATGATTGTGTAGTTTGTGCGACTGAAGAATTGTCCCAACTACATGTGCTGCTGACCCTTGACCTTTTCTTTAGGTGCACAGAGGAGTCTGTGGGAACATCCAGAACTGAGGCATCTTGTGTACAAACGTGTTCAGACCAGATGTCAAATGATGTCAGATGTCATCCGTGAATGGATGCAACTGTGGATCGTTCCAATAAAATGAGGCAGTTTTGTAAGTACAAGCCCACTACAACCCATCATCAACATTTTAAATTACATTATACATCTTCACTGATATAAAGCACCACTATTTTAACCTGATTCACTTTTTCCACCCTAACAGTTCATTCCTCAAATCAAACAAGATATTTGACCCTAAAAAAATGCATCAACAAATAATTTTGTAATAAAATATTTATTCTTCAACTTTTACAAGTGAAATCAAACAAGTGTGTTTAAGAGTGAAACCAGAGTGGAAGCTGCTCATATAGAGTCCAACCCAGGCTAAAGTAAGCTGAGTAGAGCAGCACCATCAAAGTGTCGGCTCTCTGGACACGGTGCAAGATCGCCATCTGCAGGACAAAACTAGTTTTTCTCGCCCTCCTCGTCAACATCAAGATGATGTCATCGTACAGCAACTGATTCCCTGTCCGTCTGGAACAAAGCATTTACATTAAAAAGACATTTACAGAAAATACAAACACCAACAACACATCTCATCATCACATGATATTTTATTATTTATTATATTATATATTTTTATTGTACCATCAACATCAACAAACACCAGCATATTTTCTTTGAGATTGAGTAGAGTGGACCTTTCCCTTGGTTCACTTCCTGCTCGCAGCATCAGCTGACCTCTGACTTCCTGGTTAAGGTCTCTCAGCGTTGACTGGAATATCAAATCGGACTCACACCATGTTCTTGTAATGTGGTCATGTCTGTCAGCTGTTTGAAGAGCATCTCTGGCCTAAACACAATAGGAAGAACAACAACACGGCTAAAAAAAACAACACATTTCCATATTAGATGAAGGGCACCGTAACTGGAAATGGTAACATTCATCTGATGCTGCTTTGGATTTATCTTCTGTTTTAGATCAACTTTGATCACTTCGAGCCATCTTAAGTCCGTTTGTTCTAACTTCTCACTAACATCTCGTATGATTTAAGATCCCTGCTGTTCCCCAGCTGCCCTGTAGGTTTGTGCTTTGACCTCCAGAGGGCGACAAATCAGCACAGACAGAGAGCTCCATTCAAACTTTGCTGCCATCAGGAATAATTCTTCAAATATAATCATCAGTGTTTGAGCAGCTATGATATCAGGGACAATCTAGACATGTGTGACAATACTGAACATGTCACATGACACACCTCAAACATCATGTGATCCACTCTCAGTCTGCACTTTCATTCATGACTTCAACAGGTTGAAATGAGCTTTGAAGAAACATTCAGTGAAATAAATCTTTCATGGATTCATGTGAGCAGCAGATGAACTTTACAAAGAATCAGTGGATTTATCTTCTGTTTTAGATCAACTTTGATCACTTCGAGCCATCTTAAGTCCGTTTGTTCTTCTCACTCACTAACGTCTCATATGATTTCAGATCCCTGCTGTTCCCCAGCTGCCCTGTAGGTGGCCTCAGTGTGTCTCACACCATTTACAGATGATTACAGGTCGTTTACAGTTCAAACAGGTCCAACATAAGAAATATGTAGAAAATATCCTGCTATAACAGTTTGGGTCAAAGTGCAGATGTTCCAGATGTTCTGAGTCTGTCTGTGTTTCATGTTAACATGTAGATGTTGGACCAAAGTGAAGCTTTTTGATGTGACTGCAGGAATGTGAAGTGTAACTCTGAGCTGTAGGAAATGAAACTAAACGGACTTTTTCTCCTTTATTTATAGGAAAGTGTAGGAGAGCAACAGATGAACAAGCGTTACTGTAACAGGAAACATCAGAGGACCTTTATGTTCATCATCATCACTGTTTCCTTGTTCTGTCACAAACACACAACACTTCCTGCTCTCTCTCTGATGGATCTGATTGGCTGTTTCATTCACAGGAGGTCAGGGCGTCACACCAACAGCTTTAACTGCACAACGACACACTTTAAATCATCTGCAGACAAACCTGTGTGTTTGATTTATGAAGAAATAATAAAGACGTGTGTACAGCTGTCCATGAAGCAGCTTCTCACACAAACTCTGACACTTCAGCCACTTTAATTCCTGCAAAGCTGCGTAATAAAGAGCTGTGACTGCTATGAGCTGCTGATGATGACTGCATGAAGCTCTCAGCTGAAGCTTCTTTCATTTAGTTTAATGTTAATGTCGCCTTTTTAAGTCTGTGTGAGGATTTTAATGACACACATTAAAGGAGCTTCTTTGATTAGAACCAAATTCATGTTGATTTTCAGCCTGAAATGATAAAAACTTTAATAATTCTGTTTATAATCATAAACCTGGAGACTAATGAAAAGTATAATAGTGAAAGAAAGCCTTTATTATTTGAGTAATGCCTGAATCTGCTCAGAGACGGAGACAACACAGAGGTGTTGATGACAGTTTGACATTAACTGAATTAAAAACAAAGTGCTCTTATTGTGAAAATCTGCCTCCTACTTCTTTAAATCATTTTTATGTATTTTTTAACCTCACAGTGAAACATTGAGGCATTAATCTGACACAGTTTGATCAGCAGCTGTGTTTTCACTGACGTTTCACTTTGATTTGTTCAGACTGAGCAGAGAGGATCGGTTCTCTGTGTGCGCACTGCTGAGAAACACAAGCTCATTTCTGCTGTTTCATGAAAAGTGTTATGGAGGAACAAGAAGTTCAGCCTCTAAACTCTCAGCGTGAGGACTGAGTGAAGAGTTTCAGAGCAGAGAGTTTTGGCTCACAGATTTTAGCGTCTACACAAAGAGACGATTACGCACTTGATCTGAGAACATCTCCACCTCCTACAAACAAACTCTCCTATGAGCAGCTGTCACAACCACAACAGGCAGAAGACTGGATTTCTTCAGGTCAGATTTCATGCAGTTTGCATAAATTGTGTGTCACAGACTTTGTAGTTCACATTTGTGTGACTCGTTTAAATCTTCTCCTCCTGAAAGTGAAACTCTTACAAACACATCAGGCCACAACCTGCTGCAGGTTAATGATTGATCTGAAGGCAGCTGACCTTTGAGCAGGAACTTGTGAGTCTTTTATTGTGTTTAGCACTGCCAAGTGCTGGCCTCTGCTTCCACCATCACATTTACACTGGTAGGTTCAGCACTGCTGCCTGCTTCAGACTGAATCCAGCAGCACAAAGACACAAGTTAATAAAATCAGCATCTATTCCTTTATCACTGCTTTGTTACAGAGGAGAACAACGCTCCAGTAACGCGTAATCCGATTATTTTTTTGAAGTAACGAGTAAAGTAAGGGATTACTATTGCAAAAACAGTAATTAGATTACCGTTACTTTCCCGTAGGAACGCTGCGTTACTGCGTTACTAAAACCGTGATTTTTTTGCGAGAATGTCTCACGACAGTGACGTAAGCGAGTGCGCCGTTAGTGACAACAGCAGTGTGCAGATCAACAATGGATCACATATCGAGTGCAGAGAGAGTATGAGCGTGCAGCGTTTAAAGCGTGGAAGTACTGACCTTACTTTGAGTTTGATTCCATAAAAAGGGACAAAAACATTAGTGTCCGCTGTGCGTGGGAAGAAAACTTCTTTTTACAGCGAAAAAACCCCTAAACTTCCAACAAGCACCGAGTAGCTACGACGTAATGGGAACCTCACAGAGAAACTCGCGGATTCTTCCACTGACCGCGGCACACCTGCACCAGGGTAAACCTCCGCCTACCCCACTCCTGCTTTACAGGTGAAAATAGAGCAACAGGACCGCTGAGTCTTTGACTTTATTTATTTTCTGCTGTGTTTTACTTGCATCTATTTGAAAGACTGAGTGTAAACACAAAAATATTTTATTTTATGAGCTGGAATGTGCAGAAAATAGGTTTAAATGTTAAACTAATTTCTTCCAGTCAGAGAATGTTGCATATAATTAAATGTTTGCTTGATGCATAAAGTTAAAAGATTAAATCTAATAAAACAAGTTTTAAAAAGAGACTTTTCCATTTGATTACATTTTGTATGATGGATTATGCAGAAAAAGTAGAATTGGGCTGAAAGATCTATCGCTTTATCACCTACTCAGGTTGTAAATCGGGTTTTTAAAAAGTAACTAAGTAACTAATTACTTTTGAAAATAAGTAATCAGTAAAGTAACGGGATTACTTTTTGGGGGAAGTAATCAGTAATTAGTTACTGATTACTTTTTTCAAGTAACTTGCCCAACACTGGACAGAGTGTTGGCTTCATCACCGACACACGTCACCACATCAGGAAACAGCTGGTTCAGTGAGTATTTAAGGTTCACTGCAGACAAACTGGAGAAAAACGAATCCCATGAAACATTTGTTACTGGTTTCTGACCTCGTCGTAGAGACTCACATACCTGTGTTCTGCTATCAGTGTGATCACATGTGCTGGTACAGTTTGCCAGGTTGACCCATGTAACCTCCACTATCCTGTAGACGTGGAATATGTTTCACATATGGATCGCTTCATTACTCGACTATGACTGTGTGCTTCACAGGTGCTTACTGAAGTGCTGCTTTACACAAAACCAGACAGTAAAAATAAGAACTGCAGGTCCAGACCACAGGTTTATGTGTTGATAATGATGATGTGCAGTCACTCATTGTCACAGGATACTTCCTGCAATGATGCTACGGGTCATGCAGTTCTGCAGAAGTGGAGGAAACAGATGCTTTTCCTAACAGAGACACTTTAATGACTTAAAGAATCTAACTGACACACAAACCTCAGTTTGTCTGACATTCATGAGAGTAAACTGCTCCTGAATGTTCTGTTAGTTCACTGGATGTTCACCTGACTTCAAATGTAAAGATCCCTGAGACAAACTCTCACGAGTTCAGCGGCGACGCGATCGCACAACCAGCCGCGACGTTAAAGGCCGACGCGCTCACTACCTTTGGTTACAGCTCTCAGCTCACACGACATACACAAAAATAATGACAACACGAGTCCTCTGTAGGACGTCACTGTGGTTTACTGACAATGTTCTCAACAACAGACGCACAACCCTGGTTTGGTCTGGTTATTTGTGTTGTACGGCTTCGTTGGTCTGACGAGCTTTTAGGGATGTCAGCAGAAGGATTTCACGTGCTGAGGTCATATTTATGAATCAACCTGAACAGCTAATAGTTTACCTCTGTATTTTATAACACATATGAACACGTTATAGTAGATTTGTGCAATGTGTGTTTCACGTCTTTATGGGCGTATAGATCTGTAAACAGGCTGATGGGTGTGTGTCTGTTTATTGTAGCGGTGCAGAAATGTTAAAAATGATGATAATAACAACACTTCTCACATCAGGCTACAACACAAACCTCCTGATAGCTGCAAACAGCAAAACCCCCAACGACAGGCACACAAAGAGCGAGCAGGGACCCACCCTGCCAGCATGTGAGCCTCCTACTACGACTCACTGTGGAGCAACACAACACCAGGAGACGGAGGATACGAGAGAGGATACAACTGCTGTGGGGGAGCAGCCACACACTCCACAGGAGACGACGGGGTGAGAGATGGTTCGGTGCTCCTAACATCATGTGGACGCTCATCTGCACATAAACAAACCTCACCTAACCCCACCTCCTTTCTCTTTTTGCAGGGTGGGGTGCTCCATCCTTACACACTTTGCACCACGTGGCGCTCCATCTATTCGTTTACCTTCTTGGGTCTCTTCCTCCTCTGTCCCAGCCCGTTGAGCCGATCGCTGGGGTCCAGCCTGTAGTGGGAGTGGCTGTCCTCGCTCATCCTGTCCCCGTCCACTCCGGGTTATTCCTTTCTTCTTTCTGTCCTCTGAATCGAGCTGACCTCTCTCCTCTCTGGTCCTCGCTCTCTGAGCCGGCGGAGCATGAGAGAGAGGAGTGGTTGGGGAGAGGGAGGGGAGACGAGCGAGGGAAGGAGGGAGCACAATGGTGTTGCCATGGCAGCAGCTGCCACCAGTGTTTATCTGGAAACGTCGCTGGCAAACCAGAATAGTTGCCACACGTTGCCACTGACTCGTCTGCACAAAGCATTTTGTAGGTTACAGCATGAAACGACTGCAATCTCCACATTTACACGCACAATTTCTGTTTTACTCTCAAACTGATCAATAACAGCTTTCCTGTGTAACAAACACACAAAATAAAACAACTGTACCACCAATCAAACACAAGGAAAATAAATGATATTGTGAGTTCAGCAGTGGGTCTGTGACCGGTGTGAAAGAGGACGATAGATGAGTGGGTGTTTGTAGAAACAACCTTTGTGATTTAAATGTGAGACAGCAAAGCGTCAGACAGAAGCCTGAGCTGAATATTTCCTGTGATATGAAGTCACCGTGTTTGGGTCGGTCAGTGGACTACTACTCAGTGAGTGTCCCACACACACACAGACCCACACAGACCCACACACACACACAGACCCACACAGACCCACACAGATCTTAATGATGGCCTCAGGCTTTGAGCTCCCACTAACAGCAGGTACCAGCAGCATCCCATCAATAGTGATGAAAAATGCAGCTACAGCTGCTTTTCCACTACTGGAAGTTAATCAGGTCAAAGCTGGAGCTTCACCCTGTTCAGACTGAACCATGTGAGCCGGCCTCGCTCCACAGAGGACGCCTCCAGGACAAACGTGGGCTCCATCGAGGCCCACAGCTGCTGTGACATCGTGGACGTGTTCTTCAGCTTGTTTTTCAAACAATCTCAGCAAACGTGCCAAAATCATGTTCAGTGAGACTCTGTGGCACACAATCCAAAAACAAAGAAGGCTAAAGGACATGCTCTGTCCTCTGTGTGACCCACAGTCGTGGCTCAAATGTGGGACTGTGGCCTGGTGTGACCTGAACACTGTGGGAACCTGAGGGGCAAATCTGAGGATTTCATTTGGCTTTTTCATTAGAGATAAGATGGATTATGTGAATGAAAAGGCAACACACACACACACGTAGGGTAGCTGTAGCCCGACTGGCTCATCTGCTAATCAGAGGGTTGCTGGTTCGATACCTGGGATCCAAAGTGCAAACTTTTGGGGAACGAGTCTACTTTGTGTGCATCTGAGGTTGAAGCGGAGCTGGTTTCAATAAACTGCTAGTTTCCCTTTCATACTCCTGAAGGACGTTCCTCACAAAGAGCGAGGCAGCAAGTCTGTGCAGGTCCTCAGTCATGCAGGTCAGCGTCGTCTGAAGAGCTTCTCAGAGTTTCATCTCTCACCCAGTTCCAAGCCCAGTTTGTGTCCCAGATACATGCCACTGATGGCCAGGAAGTGACATCACTGGATCAGTTATGAGAGCGAACCCTTCAAGACTCAAACCTGCCTGGCAACGAGGGAAACGGCTACACAGGAAGTCCAGTGACGGGGTGCAGATGTTCCATCACCGGGATGTCATCGCTTGTTGTGTTTGCGTCACATACAAATGACATCACGGGACTTTCAGGTTGTGTTGCTGTAACAGCCCCACCCACACTGAGGTGGTGCTCAACTGTAACTGAGAAACAGAGTCGAGTAGAGTCAAGTTGAGCTGAGGCAGTTATGTTCTACTGGAAAAGAGGCGACTGTGGCTCAGGACGTCAGTCGGTAGTTCGATCCCCGGCTGCTCCAGTCTGCGTGCCAAAGTCACCTTGGGCGGGATACTGGCCCCTGTTGCTGCCAGTGCTTTTATTAGATGCTCTGGAACTGGTTTAGTGCTTAGGGAGGGTAGAAGAGTGCTATATAAGTGCTATATAAGAACCAGTGCATTTACCATTTACCATTACCATTACTTACATTCTTTACAAATCCTACCATGTGGATTCATGGATTTTTTTTCACATTCTGTCTCTCACAGTTGAAGTGTACCTCTGGTGCAAATTACTGACCTCTGTCATCATTTTAGGTGGGGGAACTTGCACAATCGGTGGCTGACTAAATACTTTTTTGCCCCACTGTAAAATTCCCTGTCTGAATTACTTCTATGATTTATCGTGCAGTTTAGTGGAACTACAAGAAGGCTCTTATTACTAATAGGGATGGGTATCGTTTAGGTTTTATCCGATACCGGTGCCAAACCGTTACTTTTGAAACGGTGCCGGTGCTTAAACGGTGCTCAAACCGGTGCTTAACGAATGGAGAACACAAAATTGGTCCAAAAACCTCTCATGTTCAGCTGTTTTTTTGTAAAAATATAACAATGTTAGCCTTTTCTGCAGCTATGGGGCATATATGGTATCACTCTTGGCTGGAAGCAGTGCTTAAACAATGGAAAAAACACAAACTTTGTCCAAAAACCTCTCATGTTCAGCTGTTTCCCTCTTTTTCTTTGGTCATTTTAGCCTTTTTGGCCACGGTGAAGGGAGTATCTGCCATCAAACAAGAAGACAGCCGCATGTAGCTATGATGATGTTTGCTAGTTCACCTTACATGCATTAATGTAATAACGTGGTTAGCCTACTCAACGTAAATTACACACGAACAACATTAAGCTACTCACGCAGAGAAGAACGGCTGCTGCTGCATCATCATCCTCATCATTTCTGCTACACTGGCAGGGCTAGGGGCCAGGACTCTCCTCTTCAGGTTTTTGGGGGATGATGCTAACTCCGGGTCCGATAACAGGCACCACACCCGCAGTAGATGTGCACGGTGTGAGGTCTCGCAGCAAGCTATCAAATACGGCGCATTTCTCGGCTTTTAAAAAAAATGCTATGCGTCGCCAGGTGTGTCATCAGATTCGAGGTGTTACCTCCTTTGACAGCATCACAGTATCAGCTTAAAGCACTTGTTGCTGCTGAGTTTGCATATTCTGCTGTGAAGTACAGCCAGACTTTGACCGCTTCGCCTTGGGCATTTTTAATCTGTAGCTCTGCTCTAAAAGAACGTACGTACCTGGGCCCGCCTACTATCCTCGGAAACGTAAAATGATTGGCTAGAATCTAAAGTGTATGACAGCTCAGGAAAAAAAAAGCACAGAAATAAAGCACCGAAATGTGCGCTGCCTTTCAGTCTGGTTACCACTGTTTATGTCAGAACCGGTGCCATCATGGCACCGGACACCGGTACCCATCCCTAATTACTAATCGGTTCTCAGTAAACTTTATGCTTTATAAGTGTTTGCAGTGCTATGAGATGTAAAAAACTAAACCGAAATACACTTAAATACAAGTACTGTATTAACTATTATGTAAAATAAACTACAGAGTGCACTCTGCAAAGTGTGCTTGCAGGCAAGAGATGCAAGAATGCATGACAGAGCAATAGAATAGAATAGAATAGAATAGCTTTTATTGTCACTGTTACAAGAACAATGAAAGGCTGTTTGACATTTCTCCATGTGTGTGAAGTATTTACACAATCACAGACAAATTTACATTTACACAAGAACGATATGTACAAGTTATACATGCACCTGCAAACATACGGATACACCCATACAAACATACACGCACATGCATACATGTATGTATAAATACATGCATGCGAACATACAGACGCATGTCTCCACATACACATACATACATGCCATGGCTCGCTGACTGGGAGTGCCGACCTGAGCTCCACAGGAATGAATCCAAAAATGTTACATTTTAATGTTTCAGATCATCAACAAAATGTTAATATTAGACACAGACAACACAAGTAAACACAACATGCAGGTTGTAAATGTAGCTATTTATTCTTATTAGAGTTATAATTCAGCCCATCGGAGGGTTTTCAAGTCTGAACCGCCTTTTTAAGCCACAGCATCTCAGCCAGTTTGAATAGACCAAAGTCCCTCAGAGGTGAACTGGCTGATCATTGAACACATGTTGGTGACATTGATGGTCAGGGATGCAGAGCAGATGCAAAGCCACAGCAAACCACAAAGAGAAGCCCAACAAAGAACCTGGTGTCTGTATTTTTAGATTTTAAGGTTTTTTGATGAAGACAAAAACAAGGACAGCTTCCTCCAGGGAGAAGCTAGAAGCTGCCTCCTGCAGCTATAAATAGCAAGGCTTCAGGAAATCTCACTCTATGTCAGGAGTATGGACACTGATGGGATGGCGTGCACCCTGCTTAATATTTTGGAGGACTAATTGCAGCATCTCAGTCATCAATGAGGAAGTAAAGCAGGAAGCCGATCGATGCACTGTGATCGATGATCTAGGTATAAAGTAAACTGCCATTAATGGTAAATATTATTAATGTATATACAGACCATAAATATTTAAACAGGCACATAGTTTTGTTCTTTAAGGTTAACAAAACCATGATAACGGTGTCTACGTTACAGGACATTTCAATGTGAATGTAAGTGCTCTATTCTTAGGAAACCGTGGCCTTTCTGTCGGTTTGGATCTGCTGATGAGCCTTTGGTCTATATAAATAGACTGACTATGGCATAATCATGACTTTTGTCATCACAGAAGTGATGGGAACATTCAAAGACTAAAAAATAAAGCTGTGGAAGAGCAAATAGTGTGCACAATTCATCTGATCGCAGAGAAGCAGTGAAAAACCCACAGAAAGTAAAAGATAGACGTCCTAAAAACTGGTGCAATTCAGTATAATATCATTGCATGTTTTGTTGCAATGGAGCAAACAACAACAGTACACTACTTTGCTGGGACTAAAGTATCTCTAATATAACATGGATGCTGTAAAATGTGATTGTGACATCCTTGACGTATGCACAGGAGTACAGAAGTAAAACAGCAGGAGTGTTAGCTCTACAGAGGAAAAGACACGCCTGTTACGTCGCTTACTACCTGCTTCTTGTCACCACATCGCCCGGTAGGATGGTTTCGACTCTCTCTGTAAGTGTACATCTCACTCTAGACTCTGGCTAACCCATTCTCTCCTCCCTCCACAGCTTTCCTACCAGCCCACCTATGGCTGTGCCACATTATACTGTTCATGGTAATACTGGTTTAATGTTGGGCAACGATAAAAAAATTAAATATCGCGATAGAATATGGGTAAAGTGCGCATGCGCAGTGCCTTTGTTTTCATACCCACATGGTGGCGATAGAGAATGAGAAGGGGGAAAGCAGATCGTTGAGTGAAACACATGAACCAGAATTGGTTTGTAAAAATGCTGTAACTTCAGTGGTGTGGAACTGGTTTGGTGTTTGTCCGTCGGATACACAACAAAGCACCATTTTTTTGTAGAACACGCAAGCGGCCGTCGTTATTGCCATATTTTTTGGACTAAGGTGCTCTTAAATCTGGGAGTAATCTGGGTCCTAAACTCCGTCCTTCAGGACCCAAAGTCAAACGAACACTGCGACATCACTGAGAGTTAAAAACGGTCTAAATTCTTTCATCTTTAATAAAACGATCAGTGTTGCTGCTTTACCAGGTGTAACTATGAAGTTTAACATCCAGGCATCCATGAAAACAGAATTTATTATATTTAACGGACTTAGAAGTTAACAGGAAGTTAGCAGGAAGTTAGCGGAAGGTAGCTCACTGGTTTTGCTAGTGCCTAAGCATGATATAGCATGTTCTGACTGAGAGATTTCTGAACAAATTAAAACGTACAGCTCTGCTATCACTTCCAACATAAATGGAGACAGGAAACTAAACAGCAGTGACGTTTGTAGGGTTACTGAAGTTGGGCTAGCTGCTATATAATGATGTGCTACATGATCGCTAGCGACACAGCTATGTTAGCATAAACACAGTGAAGCTGGAGGACGAACACTAACACTTTTCCACTCGATAAAAGTTAACGTGAGGGTTCCTGATGGTTAGAGACAAATGCAATCGCATGGCAGGATGCTGTAAACCACAGGTGTCGAACTCCAGACCTCGAGGGCCGGTGTCCTGCAGGTTTTAAATGTGTCCTTGATCCAACACAGCTGATTCAAATGGCTAAATGACCTCCTCAACATCTCTTGAAGTTCTCCAGAGGCCTGGTAATCAACTGATCATTTGATTCAGGTGTGTTGACCCAGTGTGAGCTCTAAAACCTGCAGGACACCGGCCCTCGAGGCCTGGAGTTTGACACCCCTGCTGTAAACCATAGGTGTCAAACTCTGGCCCGTGGGCCAAATTTGGCCCGCAACCTAATTACATTTGGCCCGCGAAGCCATACCAAATTACTATTAGAGCTGGCCTACTGGTATTATACAGCTAATATATATATTGTTTAGTATTAAGCTTTGCTTGTTCCATATTCAGTTTTTCAGCAAAACGTGTTTGAGTCCATAAGAAAAGATTCATTCTTATATCTGGAGGAATAAATATATTTCAATAAATATTAACGTTAGCCCGCGACTTTGTTCCAGTTTTGAATTTTGGCCCACTGTGTATTTGAGTTTGACACCCCTGCTGTAAACGGACCAAACTTCAGTCAGGAGAACAACTGAGATAATCCATCCACAATACGAGGTTAGTCATTAATATACTGCAACAACATGGGAATAGAGCCGCTGCCAGAGAATTCAACATTAATGAATCAATGGTAGAGAAGTGGAGGAAGCAAGAAGAATGAGTTTAATAAAGTTTGATTTATCTGACTGCTTTGTTTCGCTTAATGTGCTTTATAATCCCCTGCAGCTTATGGTCTGAAAAATACGTACTGCAAACGAAATCATTTGAAGAACTTGTTACATTAGCCTTGAGAATAGTTAGCTTCATAACTTGGCCAGCTCCAGGCCTCGAGGGCCGGTGTCCTGCAGGTTTTAGATCTCACCCTGGGTCTACACACCTGAATCAAATGATTAGTTCATTACCAGGTGTCTGGAGAACTTCAAGGCATGTTGAGCCATTTAAATCAGCTGGACACGTCTAACACCTGCAGGACACTCGTGGCCTGGGTTTGGACACCACTGCCATAACTGAATACTGAAAGAAACTACAAGTCACGATCAGCTTCCTCATCAAGAACATCGTGAGAAGTCAGTGCAGCTGAGCAGACTTACTCAGGAGGAGTGGTAGAGAAGGACTGAAGAATGGCCACATCAATTCTCCCTGTGCGATAACACAGGTGGATCCTGCAAAACGAGTGTGTTGTCTCTAGTACAACATATAACAATTCTGGGTTTATCTCTGGACTCCATCTCTTTTACATCACTCTGTCAGAGGCCATAGCTGTGAGTGCCTTCAATCGGGCATACTGGGCATTTGCCTGGTGGGCCGACAGTGATTCTTCGTATTTATGGGTTGATGGGTTTTGTTTTGTTTGTTTGTTTTGTAATGGCATGAGCAATGAAAGGTGGTGGATTGGCCAGATGCTAGCCGATGTGTAAAAATAACTCAGTTGTTTGGTGGTGGCTATGGCAGAGCTTCCACAGCCCTGCTCACAGCATTCCTGACTCTTTTTCGCCTGCACAAAACAGTCCCCTTTAGATTATACCTTCGCCTACTGGGTATGATGGCTCAGCCATCCTGGTGGTCTGGCTTGGCTGTTTAAGAGGGTTTCAGCGCTGGGTGGTTTCTTCAGGCGCTTCCTACTGTTCTTGTGAGGATTGACAATACCACCATGGGGGCTTATATTAGCCATCGGGGAGGGATGCATTCACGCTAATAGCAGCAAACATTTCCTCTCTCTGAGTGCAACACATCCCAGAGTCAGAATGGGGAATGAATCTGCGAGGCGTTGTGTTATATGGTGATTGGGCTTTGCATCCAGCCACTGTAGAACAGCTTCAGCTGGAGCTTTTAGCCACTACATAGAGCAATAATCTTCACTAAGCTTGATCTTAGAAACACGTTCCATCTGGTGGACATTGGGGAGGTGACGAATGGAAAACTGTTTTCAACACTTGGACATTTCAAGCGTGCCGGGCTGACAAATGCCTCAGTTGTTTTCCAGGCTTTAATCAATAATGTGCTCTTTGTATGTGCACCTGTTTGACCTGCAGATTTTTTTCCAGAGAACAACTAGAACAGGAAGCAAGTCAGAGTTCTTCAATGACTATGAGACACTAAGTCTAGTCTTGGTCTTGGTAGCCGGGGATCCGTCCACCATGGCCTCTGATCCTGGCTGCCACGTGGCACACATTGCATGCGACCCCTATGGCGCCCACTGCAGGTGGTGGGCCTGCATAAGAATGGGCCCATGTCCCTTTTTCGGGTTGTGCCCAGCCAGGCCCCATGGACCAGTGCCCGGCCACCAGATGTACAGCTTCTGGCACCCTCCCCGGGCCTGGCTCCAGGGCAGGGCCCTGGTAACACTATCCCAGGCAGGGTGAACTGTTTCCTTGATCTTGCACTCATAGGGGTCTTCTGAATTAAATTGAATTGAGGAGCAGACACAGACTGTTTTATATGAGATCCTTCTCATGCACTTCAACAGTCTTATTCATCATCGAGTCTTAAATGATCCTGTTATGACCAATGACTGCTCGACTGTGTCAAAGAGCTACTTCCACAGTGTGGAGAAGCCATAATTCTGACTCCACGCCAAATAAAAGGGGGAAACCCTCCCAGGGATTGACACCTAACAGTTAAATAGTTAAAGGATTAAACTTCTCTTTCCTTTCTTTAAATAAAAAAATATTTTCAAAAAACTATTCAAAGGTTTCACTCAGGGGAGGAAGGCAGACGAGAGGCAGCTGTGTCATTATGGCGTTTGTATCCTGCTGCTACTGGGACCAGTTACAGTTCCTTTCACTAACACACACACACACATTCTAGTTTTGATATCTTAGTGAGGACACATCCTAGCCGCTCACCGTAACCATCAATAATGGATGGTTAACGCTCAACCTAAACCTAACCATAACCTAACTGTAACCCTGACACTAGAACCACATTGTGAGTCTCAAACTCGTGAGGCACTTTTGTCCTCATAAATGACTGTTGGTCCCCACAAGTATAGTAACATTCCAATTCTTGGTCCCCACAGAGACATCTAAACAGGTACACACACACACTTTCATGTATTTTTGTCCACAGTATAAAAGCTGTTTGGGGCTGGGAGGAATCAAGTCCGTCCATGGCAACTTTCCCCGACTGCCTTCCACATTCTTTGAGTGCTTGCCTTGTCTGCTCGCTCTGGCGCTTTAATGACTTCCTTCAAATGGTACCAACACTTCAGCAACGACTGCAACATCATTTTTTCCATCTTCACAGCCCTGGAAGCATTGGACAGTATCATCTAATACATGGAAAATATTAAAACAGCTCAGCTCACAAAAGCAGGGAAACCTTGGGTGCAAACATGTGGAGACCACTAATTCATTTGCTGCATGTTGCCTCTGCTCAGTGTCTGCTCAGTAGAACATGGATCTACATGTTCACTCCTGCACTGGCCAAAGCTGGTAGTGGTACTGCTTAGACTCTTTGAGTGCTAACATTGGTGCTCCAATCATTTGGTGTGGCTCTAACGGTGTGATTCAGACTGAGCAGACCTGGTGCATTTTGAATCAAAACTGCAGAGTCATTTTACTATTATTTAATAAGGAAGAACAGAGAAGAGTCCATGACCACGTTATATCAGTAAAGATGTTGTGTCTGCATGAGAGTAGACTGTCTCTGCAGGCAGCATCACACCCAAACAGAGCAGACAGCCTGTTCATCCTGAGCTCGCCAAGGTCACCAAAGGTCAGGCGGACAAAAACCTGCAGTCTTAACAAAGCCACAGGCAAAGACACTCTTTATTATCAACTATCTAATAAAACGCAAAACAGCCAAGAAGTGAATCTGCCATGAATTTCACAACTTTACAAGCTAAGAAATAGACACTGAGCTTTATATTGATTAAATATGTTAAATAGATATTAAATTAAATACAGATCCTGATAAATGCCTCATTAATTTTTCATCATAGAATTACTGTTGAAACAACCCCTTATCCATGTTTGATGCCCTGCAATGGACTCACAGCCAACTGTAGAAAGCAGCCCAATCAGAGGCACTTTTTCTTTGACCCAGTTTATTCTAAGTGGAGATATTATCTGAATTTCAGGAGTGGGACCACACCTCATGCTCGCCGCCTCAGTTTATATATGCCCCCTTCACCAATACCCTCGGTTCTCATTTTCATGCCCACCTGGAGCCCAGGAGCCGCTGCCGGTCCTCTTTGAGGCCTTCCCCACATTGCAGCACCAGTACACGCTCCCTCATCCATCATCGTTCATCGTAACTGAGGATGTGGTCCCAGCTAGTGAAATTGCTTGTAAAGATGTTAATGTGATGAACTCACCAGCTACTGGCTCACTGACATCCAGTACAAGAAGGCCAGGCTTACCAAAACATACAGTTTGATTTGTGCGCTCTGCTGCTGCACACAAATACTGTCCAACACAAGGAATTCAGCCTGGATTTACACTCTTCCCAGTGTCCTATGGCAGGTCAGCTCTATCACAGGCAAGGACAGCTCTGACGCTTCAGAAGTGTTATCAAAATAAATAAATAAATAAACAAAATAGAAATAACATAGTAGTTTGGATCAAAAGCCAGACTAAGTTTTAAGATGCAATTTAAAAGACTGCATGGACTCGGAGGAACGAATATAAAGAGGGAGGGTACTCCAGAGTCTGGGAGGTACGACAGCAAAGGCCCGATCCCCTCTGGACTTCAGACGAGACCTCGGTTGCGTCAGGAGCGTTTGATTGGAAGATCTAAGTGCCTTATTAGGGATTTACAAATGGAGGCGCTCGCATAGATAGCTGGGAGCTAAATTGTTCAAAATTTTAAAGGTAAGCAAAAGAATTTTGAATATTGGTACGATATTCAACAGGGAGCCAACGTAGGTTGGCTAAAACTGGTGTGATGTGGGCATAATTTCTAGTTCCAGTTAAGAGACGCGCAGCTGCATTTCAAACTAACTGGAGCCGGTGAATAGAGGAAGGTGGGAGGCCCGAGTAGAGAGAATTACAGTAGTCTAATCTGGAAGTGATAAGACCATGAATGAGTTTTTTAAGGTCCTTCAAAGGGAGGTATGGCTTTGCTTTAGATATCTGACGCAGCTGGTAGAAACAGTTTTTTACCACAGAGGAGATCTGTTTCTCGAGTTTGAAAGAGCAGGAAAACACCAAGGTTTCTAACAGTGAGTGAGAGATGGCTACCAAGGGACCCTAAGGCAGTTGTTCCAGCGGGGTGTGACTATCAAAAACTATAACTTCTGTCTTATCCTCGTTCAGTGTGAGAGACGTGACCACGTTTGGACCTCATTTAGACAGTCAAACAGGGGTTCCAGAGACGTAGAGACATCTGATGTCAAAGGGAAATAAATTTGTATGTCGTCGGCGTAGCAGTGAAAGGAAATGTTATATTTTTTAAGTATTACTCCCAAAGGCAGCATGTACAAGGAAAAAGAGAACTGGGCCGAGCACAGATCCTTGAGGCACACCACAATGGGGCAGAGGCCGAGGAGTGTTGCCCCATGGCTACGGAAAACGACCTCTCTGACAGATGAACCAAGATAAAGCTATAACTTTAAGACCAACGACATGTTCTAGAGATGAGAATCTTGTGGTCGACTGTGTCAAAGGCAGCAGTCAGATCTAGTAAAACTAAAACAATGGCCCACAGGTAGAAGAAGATCATTAAAAAGCCTAACTAACGCTGTCTCAGTGCGATGGCGAGGTTTAAAGCCAGACTGACTTTCACTGATACCGTTAGTATCAAGGAAGGACTGAAGTTGTTTTAGAACCACGTTTTCCAGAATTTTGGATATAAGAGGGAGTTTGGAGATCGGTCTGTAGTTAGAGCACTAGGGTCAAGATCCTTTTTCTTTATAATGGGTTGCACGACAGCGCGCTTAAATACTGACGGTGCACAACCTGATGACAGGGATACATTTAGTAAAAGTTGGATACAGGGACCGATAGTGTGCAAAGCTTCCTTAAGAAAACGAGAGGGAACGATATCACGGGGGGAGTTAGAGATGATCACTTATAGCTGTTAAATGAGAATAAGACAGTGGATTGAACTGTTGAAGGACAGTCAAGCATTCAGGGACTGGAACAGGGTCAGAAACTAACAACGACTCAAGATGAGAGAGACGCCCTCAGAACTTAAATTTTGTCAGTGAAATATTTAAAAAAATTATCACGAAGTACAGGAGAGGCATCCCTACAAGTAAAGGGGCAAGGGTTTATCGAGGAATTACAAATACTAAAAAGGGCTCGGGGATTATGGCAGTTAGACCAAATAATACCAGAGAAGGAGGCAGATTTAGCAGCTTTAACAGACTTTTGATACCTAGATAGACATTTACGAAGCATGTCCAGAGAGACATGGAGTTTATCTTTTTTCCATTTTCGCTCAGCGCGCCGACATCCACGCCTAAGGGCGCTGGTAGGGTCATTACGCCAGGGTTGGCGTAACAATTTGGCACTTTTTGTCCTCAGAGGTGCCACCGAATTAAGAATGTCGGCGCATGTAGTATTAAGAAGGTTGGCAAGTTCCTCCGCTGATAAATCTGCAATACCATTAACATCAGAAAGAGGAGAATCAAGAAAAGCAGCAGTGAAATGAGCAAGTGACTGAGAGCTCATCGAGCGCGTTTGCCGTAGAGAACCATCACTATACAAATCAACATTGTTAATAACAGTATTAAACAAAACCGGAAAATGGTCCGAAATCCCGAAGTCCTTAATGTCCGTGATGCAGATATCCAAACCACGGGACAGTACCAAGTCGAGTGTGTGACCTTTTGTGTGAGTTGGATCACTTACGAACTGGGTGAGATTAAACGAATTCATAAGAGCAAGGAAGTCTTTGACTAGTGAGCCGTCCTCGCAACAAACGTGGAAGTTAAAATCACAAAGAATTAAAATACGATCATAGCGTAAGACGACACTCCCCAGTAAGTCAGCAAATTCAGAAATAAAATCCGTAACAAATTTCGGGGGGCGATACACCACAGCGCAAAGAAATGAGGTTCAGTTCAGTTCCAATAACTGCACCTCGAAGCTGGGGTACATGATGACAGCGGCCGACATCGAAATTTGTTTTTAAAAACTGAAGCTAGCCCTCCACCTCTGTCAGTGGACCGGGGTGAGCTCAGAAAGGTGAATCGGGTTGGTTCTGAGAAAGAAAAGAACTCACCAGGGCAAAGCCAAGTTCAGTCAAGAATAAGAAGTCCAGCCCGGATGAAAGATTCAGCATACAGAGTCCTGAAGCTGGCAGCATGGTGTTCAGAAAACAGCCTGGGACTGAACACTAAGAAAACCAAAGAGGTCATTGTCAATGTCAGGAGGCACTGACTTGGCCCCCCTCTACATCAACGGGGGGTGTGTGGAGAGGGTCCACACCTCCCGGTTCCTTGGTGTCCTCATCTCTGCTGACATCTCCTGGACAGACAACATCTCAGCGGTCGTCAAGAAGGCCCAACAGCGGCTGCACTTCCTGAGAGTCCTCAGGAAGTACAAGCTGAACTCCAACCTGCTGCTGACCTTCTACCGCTCGTCCATTGAGAGCCTGCTAACCTACTGCATCACAGTATGGTACGGCAGCTGCACTAAGGCGGATAGAGGCTTCAGAGTGTGGTCAAGACAGCACAGAAGATCATCGGCTGCCCCCTCCCCTCCCTGAAGGACATTTATTCCTCCCGCTGCCTCAGCAGAGCAGCAAACATCATCAAGGACAGCTCCCAGTCTGGTTCTAACCTGTTCAACCTGCTTCCCTCAGGGAGGCGCTACAGGTGCATCAGCAAGGAGACCCACAGACCCATAACCAGCCTGAACTCACACATGATAAACACAGTTCCACCCCCCAATCTAGGACCTCTACACACAGACTACACAACTATCATCACCACTGTGCAACACTTAATTTAGGTGCAGTAACCCACACTGTAATATATAGCACTATGTTTTGTTTCTATATTTGTAGATAGTGCTGCAGAACTGTGCAACTCACCCCTCTTTCTTTTCCCACGTCTGCACTGAATAGGAGATGCTCTGAAGCTTATTGTGCATGTGTGTAGTGACAATAAAACGCATTCTATTCTGTTTTTGTTCACATGCTAAGTTCAGCATTCAAAATCTTGGCGTTTGAGTCTTCTCTGAGTTTCAACTGTGTAAAATCTTTATCTCACTCCTAACATTTCTAAACATGGTCTCCTCTGCTGAACTGGAAGAAATTATCAATGTGTTTCCATCATTGCATTTAGATTAATGTACTGGCCTCTGTGGATTAGAGAAACCACCAAGGCTCTGCACCAGTCTACAGCTGACTCTGTCCATTCTTTTAAAAAGCAGGTCAAAACCTTTTTGTTTAAACAGATTTTCTGTTAAGAAGTTTTTGAAAATTCGTAGTTATTTATTTTTAAAACTACAGGTTTATGTTATGTTGGCACTTAATGGGTTTTTTGTGATGGTTTGTCTGTGAAAACTTCTTTACAATCACTAAAAACCAAAGAACACCACCCCCACAGTAAAGCGGTGGAAACATGGGTCACTTTTCTGCTAAGAGCACAAGATGACCTCCCTGCATGGAGGGCCAATAGACAGGACCGCGTATCGTACTGTGACGAGGAACCTTCGTCCCATGAAGATGGATGTTCAAGCATGACGATGATCCAAAACATCGTGTCGAGGTAACGAAGCAGTGGATGAAAATAAGAGTGGCCTATCGAGTCTTCCACTCATCACCTCCAGCTGGTGACGGCAGATGGCTGCCCCTCACCGAGCCTGGGATTACTTCTTCTTCTCTGTAATGTTGTAGGGTATTTACCTTACAATATAAAGTGAGGCAACTGAAATATGTCAAAACAAAGCAGAGACAGCGATCAGTGATAACTGATTCTCAGTGCTGGAGATAAGGATGTACGGTAACCTTCAACATTACACATCCTGTGGACACATACTGTTTGATCTATTGTTAGCATAAAGACGCTGACAGGTGCAGATGAATGAGCCCCTGATTTCTTCAGCCTACAGCAGACAGACTGTCAGGAGTTAGCTGCAGGACTGCAGAGCGTATGCTTGGTTTCATGTTGCGTTGTTGTTTTTAGCCTGACAGATGCCAAATGATCTGTCTGATCAAACGGGCGATTGTGGAAGAACACAAGCGCTTTGTCCTCTGGAGGCTGCTGACCTTCTCTGGCCACACAAACTGCTACACACTCACACTGACATTAACCTGTCACTGTGGTACACCACTCTATACTTCACATATCTTGGTTGTCCTCATTTACACGACAAACACTTAAATAGACACACACAGTGACACTGTACGCCACCCCGAGAGGCCCAGTGTGGCACGCTACTGGTGTGTCACATGCTCAGAGTCTAAACAGCCTCTGTGAACCCACACTGCTGCAAATATGTCGCCAGCACCTCCAGATTCAAATCAGTGTGTCATTGAGCAACAGAGGTTAGCAAAGGTGTCCCAGTCCAAATATGGTGTAACACCAGGAACATGTGGGACATTCCTTTCTTATGACTTCATAAACTCAGCTACTGGGAGATTAATCCAGCGTGGTGTGGCAGCTTTGATCGTAGACCAAAAATGTGCAGTCCAAAAAGATCCCAGCGTAATCAAAACAGGCCGTCCTTTGGCGTCCACCGGGCAGTGTTTTGTAAATAATGTGTGTTTATCATTTATATGGGAATATAAAGAACTAGTTTTAGCTGTTCTACATAAACAGCATATCCCAAATATCATCAAAACAGAAAATTAGAATAAGAGCTTTCAAATCCAATTTATCGGCACAATTATTTCAATTTACTTAAATGTGCTCCGAGGGCTAACAGGCTGTTTAGATCACAGGGACATGTTACATAATGAAGTAATGAATGTCATTTCTAACTGTTTGATTTTAAAAAGTATGTTTGATAAATGTGGGACAAGGACAAGCATGTAATGGGATTAGTGGGGATAAATTCATGGAGGAGAGGAGAAGTCCTAAAGCTAGCTAATGAAAGGACAGCAAACTAACACAGAGGAAGAGGTCAAGGCAGAACAACAAAGATTTCTTTGCAGGGTGAGATGAGGAAGGGAGGAGAGTAACCACTGTGATCACCCAGAAGAGAATGACTCAGGTCTGTGTCCAGTCTCCCCAAATCAGCATGACACAGCAAACTAAGCTACATAAATCTCTGAATTACCAGCTGAGCCACTAATCCAGGCGGTATGACACTCGCCAAACTGCTAGTTCTGTGATATTTTACCACCGAGCATAAAAGTGCTTACAGGAAAGGCCAGGAAAGAATAAGCCATGAATACAGAGTTTAAATCATAAGAATATTTTATAACGTTTAACATTACGCAGAAGCATTTCATATTCATGAAACGCTTTCAATTAAAAGAAAACATCGAAACAGGTAATAAGGACACACCCAACATGCTCAACACCCACTTTAGTACTTCCTACTCAGCAGTTTCAATTACTGGTTAAAGCAAATGTGTTAGAAACTTAAAGCACGTAAAGAATCTGCTCAAGTCAAACAAGACATCAGACAACACATCACCAAGAAGGCAAGTTTAAAGCAGTCCTACAGAAAGGTTTCAAAACTCACTCCCACAGCTTGATTCCAAGGATGTTAGATTCCTATCGGGCCTTTTCTACTGTTAATTTTTAAGCTAAATGACAACTTTGTTTGTCCACTGTCAGCATTCGAAACAACTTCTACAGGGTTTAATGGAGCACACAGATTTGACTTTTTACAAAAGCACTCAATGAGCTGTAGTAATGAAGAATTGTATCACAGTATGTTTTGTCATATCCTGTCTAAGATGTTTTTTCTTGCATGAGCCTAAGCACTCATTTATACTCGTATCCAATACAACTGATTTCGGTTTTATGCTTCCTAAAACCCTTAAAATTCCTTGTCAACGTCTTTTAGTTTAACCAATCCTAAAGAAAATCAAGCATTTCAGAAGCATGTTTTTGTTTGTTAAGCCATTGACCCATGAATCACTGAAACATAAAAAAGGCACTCAAGTCAAGGGATGAACCAGTATTGTGTCTAGCACGTACATAACAGACTTAGCAAAGAACCAATTTTAAACTGTATCTTTTAAACTGTGCTCTCAAACACATTTAATTTCTTACAAAATGCCAAAGACAACATAGTTTGACAGGCACAATAGCATCTCTGCAACAGCGTGATTCCCAAACAGCTGTCTGGGAGGCTGTAAAGAAATCATTGTTACAGAAGGGAAATGGAGAAAAGGCTGAACACTGCCAAATGGTTCAAGAAATGTCTTTCTTTGTAAGAAATTACATCTTTTTCAGTTCTTCTTTCAACTCTTGGTACCCCTACAGCTTCTCGTGTTCCTTCTTCCTGATGCAGCTGTCGTTCGGGACCACTACATCGATCACTACGGCCGTCTTCTTCTGTTTGTCTACCACAATTTTGTCCGTCTGTATCTGGAAGTCCCACAGGATCTTAGCTCGGTCATTCTCCACCACCTTTGGGGGCATCTCCCATTTTGACCTCGGGACTTCCAGGTTATACTCGGCACAGATGTTCCTGTACACTATGCCGGCCACTTGGTTATGGCGTTCCATGTATGCCTTGCCTGCTAGCATCTTGCACCCTGCTGTTATGTGCTGGATTGTCTCTGGGGCATCTTTACACAGCCTGCACCTGGGGTCTTGCCTGGTGTGATAGACCCCAGCCTCTATGGATCTTGTACTCAGAGCTTGTTCTTGTGCTGCCATGATTAGTGCCTCTGTGCTGTCTTTCAGTCCAGCTTTGTCCAGCCACTGGTAGGATTTCTGGATATCAGCCACCTCCTCTATCTGCCGGTGGTACATACCGTGCAGGGGCCTGTCCTTCCATGATGGTTCCTCGTCTCCCTCCTCTTTCTTGGGTTTCTGCTGCCTGAGGTATTCACTGAGCACTCGGTCAGTTGGGACCATCTTCCCAATGTATTCTTGGATGTTCCTTGTCTCATCCTGGACTGTGGTGCTGACACTCACCAGTCCCCGGCCCCCTTCCTTCCGCTTAGCGTACAGCCTCAGGGTGCTGGACTTGGGGTGAAACCCTCCATGCATGGTAAGGAGCTTTCTTGTCTTTATGTCAGTGGCTTCTATCTCCTCCTTTGGCCAGCCTATTACCCCAGCAGGGTACCTGATCACGGGCAGGGCGTAGGTGTTGATGGCCCGGATCTTGTTCTTACTGTTCAGCTGACTCCTCAGGACTTGCCTGACCCTCTGCAGGTACTTGGTGGATGCAGCTTTCCTGGCGGCCTCTTCATGGTTCCCATTCACCTGCGGGATCCCCAGGTACTTGTAACTGTCCTCTATGTCTTCAATGTTGCCTTCTGGTAGTTTGATCCAACTGCTCCATTCTGTAGTCTGCATCTGTAGCCAGTCTTGTCAAAGACCTCACTGAGAGGGTTCAGGCCTATGCAGAACAGCAGCGGCGACAGAGCATCTCCATATGGGTTGCATCCTACTCCCATATGCTCTTCCAGTATTGCTCCATCTCCAGCCTTGGTGGGGCTCTTCTCATAGTGTCCCCCTGCCACTGAGAATATACCTTGAACTGTAGATTACTCTTAGTTAATTCTCCTGCCTTCTATCTCTCTGGTATGGTCCCTTCAAGCGGCTGGCCAAGGCTTTGAGTCGTTGCTTGGCAGTTTCCAAGGCCTCAGGTATGGGGAGCTTGCTGTACTTCTTAGGCACCTTCTTCATCGCACCTTTCTGCAGCTCTGATAGTTGGCTAACATCCCTTCGTGCTCCCTTGGTCTTTCAATTCAATTCAATTCAATTTTATTTATATAGCGCCAAATCACAACAAAAGTCGCCTCAAGGGTTTAGCCTTAGTGTCCTTCTCCATGGGAGGCATTGCTACTTGAGATTGTTCATGTTGCAGCCAAGAACTTCACTGGTGACTGCTGCCATGGTGTAAATCAACTGGTTGGTTCCAGCGATGGTCACACTAGGGACTGTCCACTGCAGTAAAAACTCTGCATTATCACTCCGTTACCTGCTGGAAGCACTGCCACAGTCTGATTTTCTTTCATCACTACCTGAATTGTTTGACTAAAAGGAAAAAGAAATGGCAGATGTCCTTCTCTACAGGGGAGAACTGTTGGCAAACTGTTCACCACCCCCCAACCGCCCTGTCTGTCATCACTCCACTAGCATTGCTGTTTGTAATTATATTCACTCCACTTTTACACACCTATACATAATATCCTAAAAGCCACAAATCAACTAGAACCCTGCTCTGTTTGGTAATGAACTGTGATAAAACAAATATCCCCTGCCTATGAAAAACCATAGGCTTCCCAAGGGAGTCATGAGTTCATAATGTTCATGTTTATAAACACTTAAAGCTGACCTGGGGCCCGTTCTTCGTACCTCGCTAAGTAGGTTAGCCGGATTAGATTGTTGACGATTTCGCGTGATCCTGGATCAGTCGGTTCCCCGAAGCTCATCCGGGACTTGCTGTCATAGCAACAGAGCCGTAAGCGTAAACCTGCTCGGGAGCAGGTTTACTTTATGTAAACAGGATTAGATCGCGGCCACGCAGGTATGTCCGCTTCATTTATACGAAAGCAACAGCGATATTTTTCCACTGTTTCACCATAAATAAATAACATCAATGTAACTAAAGATAATGCAGCACTTGATCCTTTTATTGATGTCACACAGATACATACAGGTCATTTCCTAAAAAAGGGAAATGAACTATTAACATTCTATTACATGTATGTGATTATTACAGATGTAATTCATATTTCAGAGTAGTAATTGTAAATTACTTCGTGTAATCAAGATGAGAGACCACGGCTATAAAAGCGAAGGTGGATTTGGGAAGCCTGTCGCAGCCATGTCCTGTCCGTATACGCGACCAACCCATTGCGGAAGGTGCAAGATTGATAAGGAGAGTCCTCAGAATTCAGCGTATATTGCGGGATAGACAGGATCCTTTAGCTCAGCGCGACAGTGTGCTCATAGAGAGATATCGATATTCCCGTGAGGGTATTATTTACTTAACCAACTTGTTGACGAGGGGGTGCAGGACCACCACCTGTCTTTTTTTCCTCTGCCCTTTTCTTGGTTGCTGTTATGAACAAACTAACAGAGTATTACAGGCCAGTATTACCTTGCCAAGAGACGCAAAGCAATCTAAGAGATAAATATTACCATTCTGTAGAATACTCCTGTATTCCACTTTTACTTGTTCCCATGTTCTTGTGGGTCCTGTTGTGGCTCTAATGTGAAAGGGGATATAATATAACATATTATAATATAATATAATGCCATATGATATTGGACAATATAGTGTCATATGATAGATCTACCCTACCGCCTACTGGTGTTGGCCAGAGGGGCCGATGGCGCGATATGGCAGCCTGGCTACAACCGTAGCTGCCTCCACCAGTGTGTGAATGTGGGAGTGAATGAATAGTGGTATCGTACAGCGCTTTGGGTGCCTTGGAAAGCGCTATATAAATCCAATCCATTATTATTATCATTATTAAATTACCTACGAGTTTGATTTGTCAGCAACTTTCTGCCAGCCCTCTCTCCTTGCTTTTGCAGCCTTTGCAGTGTTCTCTTGCGTTTTAATTAAACTCTGAAACTCCTGAAATCCCTCACTCATGAGTTCTTGCTCTGCTGCCGGAAAATACCGAGCACGCCCCTTCGACATTTTCGCCGACCAATCAGCGGGTTGCCGATCAATGTTTCTACTATCGATGCGTAGCCCCTTTTACGACACCCAGTGATCTCACATTCCTGCGTCCAGCTGTAGTAATCGTCAACAGCAGGTGTGTTCGGGGAACCGGATTAGCGAGCTCACGGTTAGCGCGATGATTTGATCTTGGATGTGTCATTTGATCTTGGATGTAGTAAGCGACGTACGAAGAATGGGCCCCTGGAGTAGGTCCCAGGCCCTGAACTCCATAAGCAAGAAAATGGATTGATGTATAAATACACACACACATATATACAAATATATTAGAGGTGCAACGATACACAAAATTCACGGTTCGGTTCGATACTTTGGTGTCACGGTTCGATATTTTTTCGATACAAAAAAAATGTTCATGCCTTTTTAATTTGTCAGTTATTAAAATTATAAATATATATTTTAACTCAAAAGTACAGTTTTTAAATTTAATGTTGCTGAAACACCAAAGTAATAAAAAATAAATAAATCTATCTGATGGAGGAATCGCTCATCTTTGGAAAAGAGAGTTTATTACAGAGAAATGGCTCTTTCCAAAATAAAAGCTCTACTATACGCTTCTTCTGGGCTATATTCTCAGCAGCATATTAAACATATCAGGTCCCCATAAGGAGAATCCTGTGCTAACGGCTGTCTAAATGACTCGGGTAAAGTTTGTAGCATGCTGCTTGTTGTTTTTGTCTGCTTCCACTTGTCTTTGCACCAGGATGATGTCGGAGTAAATGTGCAGTCATATTCGTTGTGTTCCCACTAGTGCTGTCAGCGTTAATCTGAAATGACCTTAACGCCACAACACGGCAAATCTCCGTTAACGAGCGACCACGGATCGCCCCGTGCGTGGGGCTGGACGGCGTCAACACGTTAACGAGCTAACTGCGCTAACACACTAGCTCCCACCCATGTAATTGAGCATTGCGTGGCACATCCAACATACTGTTTTACTTTAGTCCATGACGCGCTTACCTTCAGGGTCATACGTCACATGAAGACCAAAATAGTTCCAAAGGCCAGATCTGAATGAGGGTGGGGGAGGCTCAGTTTGCCATGTTGCAAGGAGCTTAGCTTCTGTCTCGCTAGCTTGCACTGCGCTCAGTGGATCTGTGCTCGACAGTGCAGCCTAGGCGGAGTAGTCGAACGCAGATCCACTGAGCGCTCAACACAGACAGCATCTGCAGAAGGAAAGTTGATGAAATAAATTAAAAATGTTGTATTGTTCGATACATATGTGTACTGAACCGAAAGCACTGTATCGAACGGTTCAATATCGATACGAGTATCGTTGCACCCCTAATATATATATATATATATATATATATATATATATATATGTGTGTGTGTGTGTGTGTGTTTCTGTGGTTCAGCATTATGATGCTGAACCACATCATAATGAATAAATGGATAAATTTCCAAAATCCCGGAGCAATGCAAATTAGCCGGTGCGAGGTAAGGAGCTCTGTCATTGGTTAGACAGTCTTAGCTTTGCACCTATACCAAAGGCCATTCAGCCTCTGTGTTTACACTCTGCCTACACAGATGTTGGACATGAGACGACACAGGAAAAGGATTTTTGATGTGAGGTTTTTATTGAGATTTTATTTCTTTTTTTTCTGATTTGAAGTATTTATTAATGGAATAATAATTTATTTTCAAATACTGATTTATAAATTTTTTTATTTTCAATTAATACAAGATATTTTAGCTTAAAATAAGTGAAAAAAATCTGCCAATGGAACAAGTGAAAAATCTCTAGTTTTTCTCTAGTTTCAAGATTCACTGTCTTGAAACAAGTTCCTTTAGCTTACTGAAATGTTGCCCTGTAGCTGATTGTGTCTTATTTTAAGTGTAATGAGATAATTTTGACTAGAAATAAGACAAATATACTTGGTAAGATTTTGAGTTTGAACCATTGTGCGACGCTCTCCTCGGCTCGACAGACACAATCTCACCATGTCGGCACAATATACTGAGTGCAATCCATAACATGATTTTATCTCACTGTAACTTTTAAATCGACCAAATGTTGCGTAAATGACGTGTCACGTGACTTGAGCACATGCACACCCCCTGTCCTCACAGCAGACATTCATCTTAGCCCCCCCCCCGTGTTTTGAGATCATTGCTGCAACAAAAAGTTGCCACACATATTTCTACATGAAACGTACTGAATCAGTTGGCACATATTTAATATATATTAAATATAATATAATGTTGTTTTGTTGAGTGGCTGAAATAAAGCTGAATCGCATCACAGGAACGACACAGCCCTGTTCCTCCAGGCTGTTAACCTGTGAATCAGCAAACATGTATGATTTATTGTCATTCATTTGCTGAACAAACTTTCCTCTGAACTTTGACCCCCTATGAGCAGCACCCTAACCATGGATTGGAGAAGAATGTGAGATGGTAACAATGACAGCTCAGGAGATGGCAAATACACTAGAAGAGCTACCTTTATATCACGCTGAGCTGAGGGTTTGTCAAGCCCAGCTCAGATTTTCAGGAGAAAGGTGATGTGAAGCAAAAGCAGGAGGAGATCATCACATCTGGACCGAAGGCTAAGAAGGAAGAGCTTCTGCTGTTTGCAGTGTATACTGCTGTGGATGCTGTATCGTGTGACATGCACAAGATGTTTTATGCAGACTGAACTCTTTCTTTGTAGTGTTTACCTGGAGAAGATCGGAGGGGCTGGCTAAAATGATGAAAGCTCGAAGCAGATTAGAACTAGAGATGGCACGATACCACTTTTTTATGTCCGATACCGATACCGATATCATAAATTTGGATATCTGCCGATACCGATATGAATCCGATATAGTGTTTTTTAATCAACAAAACTGTTTTTTTAAAATATCTTGCTGCATTTTGCAAGTCTGCAAGTTCATACTCAAGTTTAAAACAACAACTACACTAAAGCTATTCTGTTATACCTGTATACAAAAAAAATATTTCATAGTTCAGCAATACTGATCAATCTAATAAACTTAAACCTACACCATCCTCCCTATTCTGGTATTTTAAAGAGTACTTAGCGTAAATATTAAGCAACCTAACTAATAGGGTTCCAACTCCCAGCAACAACAAAAATAAATAAATAAAAAATAGGGAACCACCCCTCACGCGCCACCTCATGATGCTTAATCGACGTAATCAACCTTAATTTGATGCAGTGTGAAAAAAAAATGCACAGAAATCAATTATTTTTCAAGAAATATTAAATAGATTCAACATCTTTCTTCAACAAAATTGCAGACTGTACAGATGGTACCTTCCCAAAGGAAAAAGTACTATAGTTTACTAGGGTATATATATTAGACTTAATAGTCACTATGTACAGTAATTGACTTCTATTCATTTTACATCAAATTAAAACTTTGTGTGTCAGATAATTATTTATTAAAAGCTAGACATTTTAAATGAGAATAAGAAAGAAAAGTATGTCTTTGTGCCCCCTTTTCCCAGTTAATGCCCTATCGGCCCCCCTGGCTAAACTTTGCTAGATCCGCCCCTGCACAGTTACCAGCCGTCAGCTGTAGAAAAAGATCCTGGTGTAGAAAGTAATATTAAATAAATTCTAACAACAGCTTATCAAGCTTAAACGTGCTGCTGTTGTTCAGCCGCTGGTTTCCTCTTTCTGGTGCAAAGTGGGCCAAAAACAAACAAGAGAGACTCACGACAGAAAAGCCGATCAGCTGATCATTAAGCAGTTTCATGATTGAAGTAGCAGCAAGAAGAGGCAGTCGTTTGTTAAGCTTAACGCAGGAATGCTTTACAAACATTCAGAGATGGACTTACACACTTGCTTTACTTCTCTCGGGATAACTTTGTCGGAGATGAAATGCCGGGTTGCTAGCGAAGCTCCACATGCTATCCAGACCACAGGTCCCATGCCACAGCCGCTCTATCACGTGATGCATACTGCTCCGACTGCTAACGTTCTGAGGTGAGTTACGGCGTGTTGCAAGTTTTGTGAGGTGCTTTCGTGATATTTAATGGATCGGATTACATTTTTTATTTTTCTCCGATATCCGATCCAGTCTTCTAGGTCAGTATCGGACCGATACCGATACGTAATATCGGATCGGTCCATCTCTAATTAGAACACCGCTTTGAAAACTTGTACGTGATGCTGTGGGGTTGATTCAGTGACCTTGTGGGGCCATAACAGAGAAATGACAGCAGTGTAGTGGATCAAATAAAGAGTGATGATGTTATATTTGTGACTGTAGCAGGACCAAGGCTCAAAAGGTTGCAGGCGTTGTTAATTGAGCAGAAGATGGACGGCATCAAGCCCTCTCCTCGACAGCTACAGGATCACAGTCTGCAGGTTCAGTTATGCAACGTTTTAGCATCGATGCGTGAAGTTAAGAGCAGACAGGGAGGTTATTTTTGCACTGGGCTGGAATGACTCAGTTTACCTGTCAAAGGCTATCACGGCTGGGAGAAAACCCTCAGCATTAGTAAAGAAGGACCACGGTGGCCTCTGGGTAGAAACACTGCAGAGTTCATGTGGATACGCTGCTGCATTAGGTCAGATAGAAATATCATAAAGCATCATTAAGTAAAAACGTTTATTAAGAACAAATGTTTAAATATTGTTAACGTGTTTCCCAGAAACATCTGTAGAGACAAAGAGCTTTCTGTTGTTGCTTCGAGGAAACAAGCTCTTCTTTTTAGTTTTGTCCTGGTATTTATTCCAGGACGGACTCATCCACTGAGCAGTGTTTGGGTTTCTTCCTTTTCCTCGTTCTGGATGCAAACTATTACAACTTGGGCTTTATTTCAGTGACAATGGCCTTAAGCTGCAATACAACAGGAAGTTACTCATATATAGTAATTTCCCAGACCATATTAAAAATCCATTAACAGGAAATACAAATGATGGGACAATGCCACAGCATGGACATTAGAACAGTTGGGAAAATTTACCTGGAAAAAGGTGAAAATGAGGCTTCATTGAACTGGAATTACAAAGACCAGGAATGTGAGATCCACCAGCCACAACTGAGGGTTTTTACACATCATATCCTCAAAGTAGAACTACAGTGATCAAAAGAATCGACTTTAATGTTATTCTTTCTTTATTTATGTCAGATTTAACCCCCCAAAAAGCTTTAATCTTTAACTAGTCTTTGGACGTAGCTACAGTACGGTCAGGTTGACAGTTTATGGGTAACATGTGGCCACCAGGCACTGCGACACACTTCCATGTTATATTACCTTGGCGTCCCGTAGGAATACAGGAGAATCATGTGAGGAATCTAAGAGTTGTTTCTTAATTCAATTCAGTTTTATTTACACAGCACCAAATCACAACAGCAGTCGTCTCAAGGTGCTTTATACTGTAAGGTAGCTCGTACAATAATACATACAGAGAAAAACCCAACAATCATATGACCCCCTATGAGCAGCACTTTGGCGACAGTGGGAAGGAAAAACTCCCTTTTAACAGGAAGAAACCTCCAGCAGAACCAGGCTCAGGGAGGGGCGGGGCCATCTGCTGTGATTGGTTGGGGTGAGAGAAGGAAGACAGGATAAAGACATGCTGTGGAAGAGAGACAGATGAACCGCTGAGTGTTGTCCCGTCGAGGTGGCTCTTCTATGCTGTGCATTTATGGCACCAAACCACAAATGCAAAGGAAGAAAGGGTCGAGGCACAGCACCCAGCTGCCTGACAATATTCAGGCAACGTCCAAAGCCCCACAAAGGACCTACCCACACCCCACTGGCCCCGCCCAGATCAAGGAGCTGTCACAGCAGACAAAAATGTGAAGTCCGCACATAGTCGCCATGGCACCCACCAACCCACCACACCATCCCCCATGGAGCTACCAGGAGAGGCATACTGGCCCACTGAGGATCACAGAGGAGCAGACCCAGGGGGGCTGACAGCACAGCCCCCACCCACCAGTCGTGCAGCTTATTTTATCTTGTCAGCGTGAGCCCCACCTAAAGGGGACAGAGGGATTAGTGAGTTGCATTAGTGGGGCAGGAGAGAGTGAAGCAGGGGAGCCAATGTCACTGCGATACGACTCCTCAACACCATCCAGCCTGCCCCACCACTCATAATGAGTCCTGCTGTGCTCTGTAGCAATGATGCATTTTATGTGTGTGTGCCAGGTTAGTGCTGTGGATTCAAAGGAGCACAGTTCCACTAAACAGGAGATCAGGATAAACCCCAGTAACCAACCCTGCCCCCGCCATCACATATTCTCAATCCCAACAGAGGCCAGCCCCACAATGACATGCCACACGTGATACACAGCCAACATTACTGTTATAATTACATCTTTATTACTTTCCTTTCAACCTCTTTATTTTGCACCTTAAACTTTCTTTGGTTGCTACAAGCCACAAAGTCCTTTATGGTTTGTCTCTGTTGTGTGGAGGGCTGTTTTTAAGAGCTCAAAAATGGGTGTATCAGAGTCAAACAGGCAGCACAGTGGAAAAGTGGTTGGTACTGTTTCCTGACAGCAAGAAGGTTCTGGGTTCAAATCCAACATCTAAGCTGTTTGCATGCTCTCCCCATGTCTGGGTCCTCTCTGGGTTCTCTGGCTCCCACAGTCCAAAGACGAGCAGTTAGTGGGTTTAGGTTGATTGGTGTATGTGCCCATGAGTATGAGTGTACACGGGTGTTTCTCTGTGTTAGTGACAGTCTGACAGAAGGCTGCATCCCTCAGCCTCATGTGGGCTGTGTAGCCCCTTTACCACTGCAGTGAGAGCTCAGACCTGTTTCTGGTGGGTGGTGGACTCCTCCAGGGCTTCCCCTGATTCCCCTTCAGCCACAGAAGACTGTGGCCTCAGAAACTCATATCTGCTTTTTGCAAATGAAGCGAACCTGTTGGCTTCATCAGCAGGGGCGGATGTAGAAGGGTGGCATGGGGTGGCAAGTGCCACCCTAAAATGATCCCTTGCCACCCCAAGTGCCACCCCAGTTTTGCATATGACAGTGTTGTTTATTAAAATAAGTTTAACAGTTTGAGCGTAGTTACAGTCAGCAGTGAATATAAATGCTAGAACTGGATATATTCCATAGTGTCCCCCCCTCCACATTAACAAATGGTTCAGCCCATAGCAGGACGGCTTTCTTCTTGTTTTCAGCAGCAAGCGATGCTTATGATTGTGCCAGAGCACATTTTGAACAACACCATGGGAATTTCTGATTTTACACAGGTGGGTGGATGTTACACTGTGAAAATGAAGGAAGGTGAGTGTTATTTTAAATGGTTGTAGAAAATGAAAAAACAGCAGGTGTATTGGCTGCATTTTTAGATAAATAGTTGTATCTGTTTACAAAATGTACAATTTATATTTGCATTTCAAGTTATAAACATTTACCCAACACGTCTGTGGTTTTTTTACAGTAAAAAATACTGCTAGGATTTTAGGTTCTTTGTGTGATTTCAGATCAGTAATAGTTACATTAATAGTAATAGTAATACTAATGCAGTATGTCAGTGAAAAAACAACTAAATTCAGTTGAGCTGAAAAGATACCAAACAAAGCAAGAGGAGGAAAAAATAAAATGAAACAATCTGAGGGTGAAATACAAACGTAAACTCAAAGGAGTCACAAATGTCCGGTTGTATTTCAGACCTCAGAGGGTGAATCCAACAAATCATGAAAAATGAGGTTTACATGTTTGTTCATGACAGTGCAGATTTCTGACATTTTGTGTCATTTAAGCTGCAACAATGTGACAGTTTTCTAACAAAAACAGTGAAACTTAAGTTAGACTTGTGTTTGTAAATGAAGCGCCCCATGTTGTGTAGCTTTCTGGAGTTTATACTTATTGGGCTACATATGTATTTAATATACAGGCTGTACAGTACATAACATCAAAACTCACATGTTTCATGTAACTAAAGTGTGTAATCATGTGGGTACAGACAATAATTAAGTTATAGACTATATTTATATGAAAAACGTGCATACTTACTGCATTTGAATCATTTTAACCACATGTAACCACCTGCATATGTGTTTGGGGGGAAAAGGCTTTGATTTTGCCACCCTAAGAAAATTTCTCTAGAGCCGCCCCTGACCATTTCACAGGATTTGCATTTAAAGATGCAACAAGACTAAAATGGTTAGGGTCAGGAGGTCAAAGGTCAGAGCTCCTGTGGGTCTGAGGGCGGCCTCACGCTGGAGAAGGATGAAGGAGTCTGACCTGAGCCAGTGTTTGACATGAACACATCAGCACTGCTGTCAGTGAGCCTAACGACAGCCGTTAGCATCATTTCAGTGTTTCAGTCATAAAAACACTTCCTGTCACTGTGGTGGTTACAGTGACATCATGCAGTTTGTGCTTTGACCTCCAGAGGGCGACAAATCAGCACAGACAGAGAGCTCCATTCAAACTTTGCTGCCATCAGGAATAATTCTTCAAATATAATCATCAGTGTTTGAGCAGTTATGATATCAGGGACAATCTAGACATGTGTGACAATACTGAACATGTCACATGACACACCTCAAACATCATGTGATCCACTCTCAGTCTGCACTTTCATTCATGACTTCAACAGGTTGAAATGAGCTTTGAAGAAACATTCAGTGAAATAAATCTTTCATGGATTCATGTGAGCAGCAGATGAACTTTGTACCAACAACATCTTCAATAACAGAGTCTGAATGAAGCTCAGGTGTTGATGCTGCTCACTGATTGGACGCTTGCTTTCAGCTCTGCTCTCAGTCTTTACTGCACAGGTGAAGGTAGAAAGTGTGACTGGATCTATAGACTGGAAACAGAGAAACATGCTGAACATTTGAAGCTTTGCAGCAGAAATGTTCATGTTACAAATACAGCAGAGCTGATCTGGGATCAGTGTGTTCACACCTGCAGCTACAACAAGGTTTCATGTCTCCACACGTCAGCATGTGAACTTTACTCTGACTCAGTCTGAGCAGTCAGACGGCATATTTTTAAAGTTAACACATCAGCACACACAGAGCTGAGCCCCTCCCACCTGTGCTGAGTTTCAGGTGGAGCCCCGCCTCCTTCCAGGAAGCAGCTCACCTGTGTGTCCGTGTTTAGTGTCCAGGTGTGGAGTGGAGCTTGTTGTTGGTGTGTGAAGAAACTGTAAGTTTGCTTTGTTTCCTCCTTTAACAGTTTGTCTTTAGGAACTTTACTGTTTGTTCAGCTCGTGTTTGATTTCTTCACACAACAAACTGTGTGTGTTTGTATTTCCGGTCTCTCCATTAAAGTCAGTGTGTAATGTTTCCTGGCTAACATCAGCTGTGTGCAGCTTAGTTCAGCACAAATCTGCCGCTCCATAGTTCACGGTAACGGACTCACAGCTGGACCAACGAGGCCGAGTGTGTCCGCCACTCTGAGCTACGTTCGTGTTTGTGTACTTGTAGTTTGTACTTTGAGTTCACTCAGAGCCCACAGAGGACGCAGCGTACGTGATGACGTCACAGCCCTTTGCCTCCTTTACTGTCACTGTGATTAATATTTACACACGAGACACCTGCAGAGCTCTGACGCTGAGCTAGCACACAGCATGCTAACGCTAAGCTAACGCTAAGCTAACACTAAGCTAAAGCTAAGCTAACACTAAGCTAACACTAAGAGTTCTTACAGACACGAGTTAAAAAGCTGCTTTTAGTTTGTGATCAGAGTCCAGGACTGAGAGCAGCAGCAGAGCTGATGGATGATGAATTACTGGATGGAAGAAGCTTCTCATTAGCAGTGAATCAGTGTGTGTGCAGTTCTCTGCAAACTCAGCAGCAAGAATTAGTGTGAAGCTTTAACTCTGCTGATCCTCTTTGAATCCTGGATCAGCTGAAATGTTTAAAATGTTGTTCACACGTGTTGGACTGACTGAAGCTTCCAGTCACAGTGAAGCAGTGTGTGTCAGTGAATGCATCGTGTGTGCTTCAGGCTCCATCTAGTGGACTGATAGCAGAGCAGCTGATGGCAGCTTCCTCTGCCTCACACTGCTGTCTGACTGCATCCAGCTGACACTGAGATGAAGCAGGAAAGAAGCAGCTGATATTTGGACAGCACACATGATGGAAGGAGGATTTCAGCTGATGTGCACATGAATGATTTGTGTTTCCTCTGCAGGTAGAAAGTGTGTGTGAGCTGAATTGAGCAGCATGGATCAGTGTGAGGACAGAGAGGAGGGAGTCCCTCCCTCTAAAAGCACTCTGTGTGGGGAACATGAGAGCCAGACCAAAGCTCAGAGGTGAGATGACCATCTCTAACTGTCCATGACTCTTCTCCATGTCACAGCTCAGCACTCACATCACTGCTGCATCATTATTCACAGGAACCAGCCTGGACCTCCACCCAGCTCTGTGTCCTTACAGAGTGACTGGTCTAAAGGTGGTCTCGTTAATTTTAAAGTCCAGCCTGTGTCTGCTGCAGAGAGGTGAGCTGTTAGCAACATGAACTCTTTGATTTAACTGCTTGATGTTGTTGGATATAAACTACAAACACGTCGTTCCCTCAGTCCCATTTAAACTGTCTTTTAAAACAAGCCTTTGGTTTCTAAACAACTGAAAACCCACTTCAGCAAACAGGAAGTGATCAGAACGTCTGTCCACTTCCTGTCAGGCCCTGCAAACATTTCATATTGAAGAAAAGTAGTTGTTATCTCACATTTTTACTCCACCACATTCAACCATTTTGACATTTTACAGCATGAAACTCTTGTCACATGACTCCTGTTATGTTATAGAGTCATGTGACCACCAGGGAGGGATTTGTATGGATGAAACACATTCAAATCAATCTGATTCATCAATGGAAACATTTTTGGTGTAAATGCAGCAACACTGAAAACGCTGAAGATAAAAACACAACAGATGAAATATGAACAAATCGAGGCTTTGAATACACGTGTGTGTGTTTGAGACACAGAGATAAATGGATTGTGTGTCTGTCCTATTGCTGCGTGAGGGTTTTATTGTAGATTTTGTGCGTGTACACTTTTGACCACGAAGGTGTTGAAAGGGCGTAAAACAGTTGGAGGCACCAGAGTGAACACTAGTGCTGTCAGTAGATTAAAACATGACTAATTAATGACACAATCTTCTGTCATTAATCCTGATTAATCACAATTACTTGATCAATAGCTGCAGTTACATTTTTCCAACTTTATATTTAAGCCTGTAACAGACGTTTACACCATATAATGAAGTCAATGCAGAATAAACACAAAGAATGTTAAACGCTTCAATTCAAAGAGACTTTGAATAGTTTTCAGTCTTTAACTCAGCTTCTCTGCTGTAAATACAACTTTGTAACAAACATATATACTAAAAGCTAAGTGTGCACTAATATATAATAATATATAATCTATATTACTGCTGTTAATGAAAATGTTTAATCAGACTCATCACAGGGTTACTGTGGATTCATTTGGATTAATCACCATTAAACATCATTTTTAATGTAAACGAATCAAATTTCATTTCATGAGCAAACAGACTCGAGAGAAAAGGGCAAATTTACACACTTAACATGTTTATTGAACATGTAAACATTGATTAACCTCCTGAATGAGCCGACCCCCCAGGGACAGTCCTGCATGCTAATGATGGGCTCTGCTCTGTACCTGCAGGATTCTGTCAGCCACAAACTCCTCAGCTGATCCTGAATCTGAGCCCATCTGTCAAACAATCATTTTCTTCACAGGTCTGTGGAGGTGGCACTGATCCTGCAGCAGTCTAACACTCTGTCACTCTTCTTCAAGTCTTTGACACGAGGAACCAAAACTATGTTATTAACAACACTAACAGGTCTGCAGTTTGTCCACTTGGCAGTTGTGTCATCAGTGCTTTGCATCGTTGTGATATTTTAAGCTGGAAGTGCTTCGGTGAAAAGAAAATTCCTTCTGTCACGATGTACAGAATCCTTCATGTTGGTCGGCTGGTCCGTCTTGTTATTTTTTTAATGCTCAAACTTTTCATCGAGAGGTCAGTGTGTGTTTGTCATCTTCCATATTGAGCTGATTGGTTCAGCTGCCGTCACTAACAGATGTGCTGCACATCTGCACGTGTGCAAAGGTAACTCTACTCGGACAAACTGCTCGAAGTGCGTTGATAGAAACATTTCAGGGATTTTGAGTCGTTCTGCTCTCCAGATGTGTCGTGTTAAAGGTTTTTATCATGTTAATCATGATAACAGATGAACCCCTAACCCTACATGTTAATTTTGACAGCACTGGTAACTCCTTTTTAATGTTCTTCTGTCAGATCATTGATTAGACTCGACTCCAAATACGAGACTCAGAAAACTCAAATGAAAACTCAAATCAAAGCAATGAGAAAAGGACTTCTTGTGTTAGAATGAAAACATGTGGAAGTGGTCAGGTTTCAAACACTCGATGAATCTACTGCACAGTTACATTCAGGGACCTTTGGCCTCCTGAGAGCATTAGTTGATGGTTCATCACAGTTTTCTCAAAGTTTCCTCTGAGCTTCTGCAGCATCATCACTTCCATCACTGATGAAAGAAAGTTCATAGAAAACAGAAAATATATCTTCAGAATCTGAGAGTCTAAAACTTGACAGACTTGATTCAGATGAAGTTATTTGAGCAGAAACTCCTGGATCGTTATCCTGTGTTGATCTAATCCTTCATGGTTCTTCCACAGAGTGGAGCAGCAGAGCTCAGAGGTTCCCAGTGGTCAGTCTGCCCAGCAGCATCAAACACAGCTGGACTCCATATTTATGGTCTGTACATGTACAACAACTACTTTATTATTAATATTAATAATAATGCATTTATTTATAGGTCCCTTTCAGAACACCAAGGACTCTGTGGACTAAACGACCAAAAGAAAACAAACTTTGAAATCAGACGGTGCAAATGTGATCACAGGGAAACGTTTTAAACATCGAGGCTTTAAACAGAAACCAAAGTGAAACAGTTTGTAGTCGAGATCAGTGGGAATGAAGCTGAATAACTGTTTCTTCAATAACTTTGATCTCTTAAAAAAGAAAAACTAGCTGAAAGTCTGGCTGCTCTTATGAAAAGTACAGAGAAATTATGGGTCGCTCAACACTTGTGCACAATATAGGAGTTTAAATAAATCTAAAGAATAACTCAAAGTCCTACAATCATACTGAGAAAATCATCTACAGCTAACTATCCAAGTGGATTTGTTTAAGACAGCTCCATCTGCTGGTGGCCCTCTGCAGGTGCATGAAAGGGGCGTGTTTATATTGAAAGTAGTAGAGAAAGTAAACCCCACGGGAAGGAGGAGGACTCTCAGCGGCTTCCAGCTCATATTCAGACATTTGACTTCTCACTGAAAGCAGCAAGTTTGAGTGTCTGTACCTTAGTTAGAAGAGATAACATGGTCATAGTAATTAGAGTTGATTGAGCAATGCTGTCCTTATAATGTAGTTTATGATTTTTATGGACAAGTCCAGTTTTTCTGTAGAGCCTCTCAAGTTGGTGACAGCAGCAGTGGAAGTTCACGTGTAAACCAGAGCAGCAAATCAGGTCCAAATGTGTTGTTCACAGTGAGTGGGATCATCATTGGCTGCTATGTTAACCTCCTGCAGCAGGATGTCTTTGGTCAGAGAATGGATAGATCACTAAGTCATTGTTGAGTTTAGGGAGACAGTAGACAGTTGGAGGAGGTTCAGCCAGTTGACACACAGTAGATAAAATAACTGAAGGCAGGAGCAGACACCTGTATGACTTTCCACCTCTCACATAGATTATTGTCCCTGGGCAGCGCCACAGGGCTGGTAGATGTAAACAAAGCTGGAGGAGAGGATTTATTCATCTGAGAAAAGTCACAGAGTTGTGTCTTGATGCTCAATCATCCAGGTACGTAAATCCCAAAAAGCTTGATTCTGTTCATCTGGATGTTTTCAGTGGGAGAAACGTTTCATCATCATCAGGTGACTTCTTCAGTCTCAGCTGACTGCAGGTTTCAATCTCATAAACAGGACATTTGTATGACTGAAACCAGCCCACTGAAGGAACAATGGGCTGGGAGGTCAGTTCATTGATCATTGGTACGCATATTGTCAGGACCATTGATCAATGGTTGTTGATCAATGGTCATGAGTCCAGTTCACAGAGAGTTGGGGAATGGCTGCAATCACAGCATGTAAGATGGTGACAGTTGTACCCTTAGGCCCCTCCTCCATTCAGAGATGGTCTTTCCTTTTCACATAAATGGCCTCCTTGACTCCGCCCTCAAACCAGCGTTCACATTTACTCAGGACCTTCTTGATGTGAAGTTCTTCTGCTTCGCTGGCTGCTGTGTCTGTGGGGATGGTGTTTGTTCTGTGTTGTAGCGTCCTGATGACGCCCAGTTTGTGCCCCAGTGGATGATGAGAGTCAAACCTTAAATACTGATCTGTATGTGTAAACAGAGTGAACCTTTAAGACCAGTTGTCTGTACGATCAACTCAGTCACCTGAAACATCTCCAAGTTTCTGGCTTTGATCATCAACCTGTTGGTAGTTCAGCTCTGAACACCAGTGAAATGTTTCTCCCACTGAAATCGCTGCATTCATATGAACAGCATCAACGTTTTGGGATCATGGAGTTGTGGACAAAGTCTCAGTTAATCAGATAAACTCAAACCTATAATTGGTAAAGAGTTCGCGGATGATATGCCCCTTGATCGTAAAGAAGTGGATGTTGTGTGGACTAAAGTTCAGAGTGGTGGGTCATTCATAAATATTCTGTTCCAGCTGCTGGAGGACAACATCATCACTTTTGTGAAGAGTGAGCTGAAGAAGATCCAGAAGGCTCTGAATCCAAATAAGCCCCAGTGCTTGGAGTTTCAGAGGGAGGATGATGAGCAGAGGAGAAACAGCAGAGAGGCATTTGTGAAGATCACAGTGGACTTCCTGAGGAGAATGAAGCAGGAGGAGCTGGCTGACCGTCTGCAGAGACGTAAGAGGATTTATCTAAAGATTTAAGCTGCTGGATAAATGAGAGACTTGTGACACCAGTGTGTTCAGTCATTTCTCAGTGGGTCAGAAATTGTCATCAGCATTTTGTAAAATATGATTGTTAAAGTTGTATTTTTATTATTATTATTCAGAACTTCCAGCTGCTGTTTGTCATCGTAACCTTAAATCCACCCTGAAGAAGAAGTTCCAGTGTGTGTTTGAGGGCATCGCTAAAGCAGGAAACCCAACCCTCCTTAATCAGATCTACACAGAGCTCTACATCACAGAGGGAGGGACTGCAGAGGTCAATGATGAACATGAGGTCAGACAGATTGAAACAGCATCCAGGAAACCAGACAGACCAGAAACAACCATCAGACAAGAAGACATCTTTAAAGCCTCACCTGGAAGAGACGAACCAATCAGAACAGTGCTGACAAAGGGAGTGGCTGGCATTGGGAAAACAGTCTTAACACAGAAATACAGCCTGGACTGGGCTGAAGACAAAGCCAACCAGGACATCCAGTTCATATTTCCATTCACTTTCAGAGAGCTGAATGTGCTGAAAGAGGAAAAGTTCAGCTTGGTGGGACTTGTTCATCACTTCTTTACTGAAACCAAAGAAGCAGGAATCTGCAGCTTTGAAGACTTCCAGGTTGTGTTCATCTTTGATGGTCTGGATGAGTGTCGACTTCCTCTGGACTTCCACAAAACTACAATCCTAACTGACCCTAGAAAGTCCACCTCAGTGGATGCGCTGCTGATAAACCTCATCAGGGGGAAACTGCTTCCCTCTGCTCGCCTCTGGATAACCACACGACCTGCAGCAGCCAATCAGATCCCTCCTGACTGTGTTGGCATGGTGACAGAGGTCAGAGGGTTCACTGACCCACAGAAGGAGGAGTACTTCAGGAAGAGGTTCAGAGATGAGGAGCAGGCCAGCAGCATCATCTCCCACATCAAGACATCACGAAGCCTCCACATCATGTGTCACATCCCAGTCTTCTGCTGGATCACTGCTACGGTTCTGGAGGATGTGCTGGAAACCAGAGAGGGAGGACAGCTGCCCAAGACCCTGACTGAGATGTACATCCACTTCCTGGTGGTTCAGGCCAAAGTGAAGAAGGTCAAGTATGATGGAGGAGCTGAGACAGATCCACACTGGAGTCCAGAGAGCAGGAAGATGATGGAGTCTCTGGGGAAACTGGCTTTTGATCAGCTGCAGAAAGGAAACCTGATCTTCTATGAATCAGACCTGACAGAGTGTGGCATCGATATCAGAGCAGCCTCAGTGTACTCAGGAGTGTTCACACAGATCTTTAAAGAGGAGAGAAAACTGTACCAGAAGAAGGTGTTCTGCTTCATCCATCTGAGTGTTCAGGAGTTTCTGGCTGCTCTTCATGTCCATCTGACCTTCAGCAACTCTGGAAAAAATCTTCTTGAACAGAAACAAATAACCTCCAAGAGTTTTAGCTTTTTAAACCAAAAAGAATCTTTTCACCAGAGTGCTGTGAACAAGGCCTTACAGAGTCCAAATGGACACCTGGACTTGTTCCTCCGTTTTCTCCTGGGTCTTTCACTGCAGACCAATCAGACTCTCCTACGAGGTCTGCTGACACAGACAGGAAGTAGCTCACAGACCAATCAGGAAACAGTCCAGTACATCAAGAAGAAGCTCAGTGAGAATCTGTCTGCAGAGAAAAGCATCAATCTGATCCACTGTCTGAATGAACTGAATGATCGTTCTCTAGTGGAGGAGATCCAACAATACAGGACTTCAGGAAGTCTCTCCACAGGTAAACTGTCTCCTGCTCAGTGCTCAGCTCTGACCTTCATGTTACTGTCATCAGAAGAAGATCTGGATGAGTTTGACTTTAAGAAATATTCTGCTTCAGAGGAGGCTCTTCTGAGGCTGCTGCCAGTGGTCAAAGCCTCCAATAAAGCTCTGTAAGTAAACATGAACTCATTGCTTAAAATCTTATAATCGATAAAAATCTTAAAACCATGGGAAATAAATCAGAAATGCTGAGTTCAAAGAACAGTTAAAAAACATAAAAATAGTGAATTAAATGATTATCATTCACTCAGTAAATATTTTTTCAGTCCAGCAGGCCGTGTCAGTATTTCTGACACATTTTTGTCTATATCTCTTATCAAAGTACAATCCAGGCCCAGCCAATAAGAACATGAGCTCTGATCCTTCAGCCCCTCTGACAGGTTTATTATCGTCAGCTTGTTCACGTCTCCAAATCCAGCAGTTTGTTTTTTATCTCATTTTCAGTGCACACTCTCCCTTTTTTATTATAAATCTCTGCTGTGACTGTCCTGTTTTCATCCAGGATGGAGGGAAAACTTCGGCTTCCATCCATCCATCCATCTTCATCCGCTTTATCTGAGGCTGGGTCGCGGGGGCAGCAGCCTGAGCAAAGAGGCCCAGACCTCCCTCTCCCCAGCCACCTCCTCCAGCTTATCCGGGGGAATACTAAGGCGTTCCCAGGCCAGCCGCGAGATATAATCTCTCCAGCGTGTCCTGGGTCTGCCCCGGGGCCTCCTCCTGGTGGGACATGCCTGGAACACCTCACCCAGGAGGCGCCCAGGGGGTATCCTTGTCAGATGCCCGAACCACCTCAGCTGGCTCCTTTCGATGTGGAGCAGCAGCAGCTCTACTCTGTGCCCCTCCCGGATGGCCGAACTTCCCACCCTATCTCTAAGGGAGAGGCCAGCCACCCTTCGGAGGAAGCTCATTTCTGCCGCTTGTATCCGCGATCTCGTTCTTTCGGTCACTACCCACAGCTCGTGGCCATAGGTGAGGGTAGGGACGTAGATCGACCGGTAAATTGAGAGCTTCGCTTTTACACTCAGCTCCCTCTTCACCACGACGGACCGGTGCAGCGTCCGCATTACTGCAGCTGCAGCCCCAATCCGTCTGTCGATCTCCGGCTCCCTTCTCCCATCACTCGCGAACAAGACCCCGAGATACTTGAACTCCTCCACTTGGGGCAGGAACTCATCCCTGACCCAGAGTGGGCACTCCACCCTTTTCCGGCTGAGAACCATGGCCTCAGATTTGGAGGTGCTGATCCTCATTCCCGCTGCTTCACACTCGGCTGCGAACCGTTCCAGTGCGAGCTGGAGGCCCTCACCCGATGAAGCCAACAGAACCACATTATCCGCAAAAATCAGAGATGAGATTCTGAGGCCACCAAAGCGAAAGCCCTCCGCCACTTGGCTGCGCCTAGAAATCCTGCCCATAAAAATTATGAACAGAACCGGAGACAAAGGGCAGCCCTGGCGGAGCCCATCACCCACCGGGAACGAGTCCGACTTATTGCCGGCAATGCGAACCAAGCTCTTGCAACGGTTGTATAGGGATTGAATGGCCCGTAGCAATGGGCCAGACACCCCATACTCCCGCAACACCTCCCACAGGACACCCCGAGGGACATGGTCGAATGCCTTCTCCAAGTCCACAAAACACATGTAGACTGGTTGGGCAAACTCCCATGCACCCTCAAGTATCCTCGAGAGGATAAAGAGCTGGTCCAGTGTTCCGCGACCAGGACGAAAACCGCATTGTTCCTCCTGTATCCGAGGTTCGACTAGCGGACGAACTCTCCTTTCCAGCACCCTGGCATAGACTTTCCCAGGGAGGCTGAGGAGTGTGATACCCCTGTAGTTGGAACACACCCTCCGGTCCCCCTTCTTAAAGATGGGGACCGGACCTGTCGGCTGCCTCCGGAGTCCCACAGGCTAACCAAGCCCGATAGGACTCCTTCTTCAGCCTGGTGGCTCCCTTCACCTCTGGTGTCCACCATTTGGTTCGGGGATTACCACCACGGCAGGTACCAACCACCTTGCGGCCGCAGCTCAATGCAGCAGCTTTGGCAATGGAGACGCTGAACATGGTCCATTCGGACTCAATGTCCCCAGTCTCCCTCGGAATGCTGTTGAAGCTCTGCCGGAGGTGTGCGTTGAAGATCTCGCGGACTGGGGCCTCTGCTAGACGTTCCCAGCACTCCCTCACTACGCGTTTAGGTGCACCAGGTCTGTCCAGCGTCCTCCCCCGCCACCTGATCCAACTCACCACCAGGTGGTGATCAGTTGACAGCTCAGCCCCTCTCTTTACCCGAGTGTCCAGAACATATGGTTGCAGGTCTGGTGATACGATTACAAAATCGATCATCGACCTACGGCCTAGAGCGTCCTGGTGCCACGTGCACTTATGGACACTCTTATGTTCGAACAGGGTGTTCATTATGGCCAAACTGTGATTAGCACAGAAGTCCAATAACAAAGCACCGCTCGGGTTCAGATCAGGGAGGCCGTTCCTCCCAATCACGCCCCTCCAGGTCTCGCTGTCGTTACCCACGTGAGCATTGAAGTCTCCCAGCAGGACAACAGAGTCTCCAGGTGGAGCACCTTCCAGCACCCCCCCCCCCCCCCCCCCCCAGGGACTCTAGGAACTCTGAACTGCCACTCGGCGCATAAGCGCAGATGACAGTCAGGACCCGTTCCCCAACCCTAAGGCGCAGGGAACAAGCCCTCTCGTCCACCGGGAAAATCCCCAACGTACCGGCAGCAAGCCGAGGGGATATTAGAATACCCACCCAGCCCGCCGCCTCTCACCAGGGGCAACTCCAGACTGAGACAGAGTCCAGCCCCTCTCCAGGAGACTGGTTCCAGAGCCCAAGCCATGCGTAGAGGTGAGCCCGACTATATCTAGCCGGTACCTCTCAACCTCACGCACTAACTCAGGCTCCTTCCCCACCAGAGAGGTGACATTCCATGTCCCTATTGCCAGTCTTGGCAGCTGGGGGTCAGTCCACCAGGGCCTCCGCTCCTGGCCGCCACCCGGCACACAATGCACCCGACCCCTATGGCGCCTCCTGCGGGTGGTGGGCCTGCGGGAGGATGGGCCCATGTCTCCTCTTCGGGCTGTGCCCGGCCGGGCCCCATGGACTAAGGCCCGGCCACCAGACGCTCGCCCTCGGGCACCCTCCCCGGGCCTGGCTCCAGGGGGGGGCCCTGGTAACCCTATCCCGGGGAGGGTAAACTGTTCTCTCGATATCCTTTTCATAAGGGTCTTCTGAATCGCTCTTTGTCTGGTCCCTCACCCAAGACCAATTTGCCATGGGAGACCCTACCAGGGGGCAAAAGCCCCCAGACAACATAGCCCCTGGGATCCCTGGGACACACAAACCCCTCCACCACGATAAGGTAGCGATTCAAGGAGGAGAACTTGGGCTTCATAATTGAAATTGCCACTCAGGTCCTGTTTCTTGACAGTATTCATATCTAACTGTAAGGCTTCCATAACCAGTGTTCCCACAGAATTACAGTGGGTTCTCTCTGGGTCCTCTACAGTTTCTTCCCACTGTCCACAGACATGCAGTTAGATTACCTGGTGATCTAAACTTCATGCAGGTGTGTGTGTGAGAATGGTTGTCTTTCCCTCTGTGGGCTTAGTGGAAGAGACTGGATGGATCTCTGCTTTGTCTTTGATATATCCTGACAGCAAACATTCTCCATGAAGTCTGCATTTCAGCTCATCTCCTTTATACACACCTTTAACAGGAGGAGTTTTATACAGCTAGTGTTTAAAATCCAGTGTTACTCACAGTTAAATAGCATAACAATTACTGAATTAGTAAGATTTTCTAAAATAATTGTTTTAGTTAATATTGTATGATAGTGTACACAGAATTATTAGCTCAGTAGGTAGAGTGGTCGCCCCATGATCATAAGGTCAGGGGTCGAATCCACCGAACAGCTACCTTGATGGTACCCCTGAGCAAGGTACCATCAAGGTACCAATCGTGTGCACTGGACTGGTAGCACTCATAGTGTCATAGGTTGTTTTTTTTTGTTTTTTTTTTAAAAGGTTTAACATATAAACAAATTTCATTTGATCACATATATTTTTTGTTTTGTTTTGTTTTTTCCCTTTCTCTCCCAGACTGAGCAGCTGTAACATCTCAGAGGAAGGCTGTGAAAATTTGTTGTCAGTGGTCAGCTCCCAGTCCTGTAGTCTGAGAGAGCTGGACCTGAGTACCAACAGCCTGAAGGCTTCAGCAGTAAAGCTTCTGTCTGCTGCAGTGGAGAGTCCACACGCCAAACTGAATATTCTGAGGTCAGATCAATTTGTATTCTGTTTAGTTCTGTTTGTTTATATGTTTGATGTTTGGTTTTGTTTATATCAACTAACAAAAATAATCAATAATTTAACCAGTAAAGGTAAACTTTATCCAGTTATCCTTGTTCCATAGCATTTTTATTCATTTATAAGTTAAAGTGAACTTATACTAACCTGCTCAGCACAAGACAATAAGCTATTGCACCCTGATTACACTTTAACAACAATCTTTATTCATGTTTTTATCTTCAGACTTAACATCTGTGAACTCTCAGAGGAAAACTGTGAAGCTCTGTCCTCAGTTCTCAGCTCGCAGTCCTCTAGTCTGACAGAGCTGGACCTGAGTATCAGAAAGCTACAGGATTCAGGAGTGAAGCTTCTGTCTGCTGGACTACAACGTTTAAACTGTAAACTGAATACTCTGAGGTCAGATCAGAAAACAGTTTGTTGTTAGAATTATTCAATTATTTAAGTTCATACATATGATGTTGTTTCTTAGTATGTTTATGTTTCCTCTAAAAATAGAAAGTCAAGATTTAATGTTGTGAAATGTATTAACAAACTCAACATGAGTATTTGTTGTATGACTGTCTTTTATTTTTCAGACTGAGTGGCTGTAACCTGTCAGAGAGAAGCTGTGAAGCTCTGTCCTCAGTCCTCAGCTCCCAGTCCTCCAGTCTGAGAGAGCTGGACCTGAGTAACTCTGACCTGCAGGATTCAGAAGTGAAGCTTCTGTCCGCTGGACTAAAGAGTTCACAGTGTGCAGTGGAAACTCTCAGGTCAGGATTCAAACTTTTCCACAGATGATCATTTGAAATGTGACTTATATTATTGTATAAACAGGTAACCTTTATACAGCTGTCAAGTGAACTTTTATTTACATTTGAGTGGATAATTGGACTCCGAATTACTTTCAAAAGTAATTGGCGACTACCGATTGGTTTGCTGTTAGTTTTTTATTCACAGTACTTACTTAATTTTAAAGGCTGATTTCTCAAAATGAGATGTTTATCTTTTCTTCTACAACACTTGGAGCCACCAAATCTTCTTGCTTCATTTATTCATTACAGTTTGATTTAAAGAATATTAGACTCGTAACATAATAAATACATTTATTTCACTTCTTCTTGAGAGAAAGAAAGGGATGACTGGGTGAGCTCCAGTGGTTCATCCCAGCAGAGAGAGCGGCACACTGGGCTGCAAATGATCACAGTAGTAATGGCCATAGTTTGATAAAACAGGCATTCTTACCCTGTAGATAATACAGGGTTCTGGTGCCGATGTGGGGGAGGGGAGTCGCCCGGTACTAACTACATACTGAAGTGTCTTGTGTTCCAAGAACACAACGACCAAGACAGAGAGATCCTACTGGCAACCTTCTGGTTACAAGATGAGCTTCCCAACCCCCAGAACCGCGGTCTTATCCTCCAGTTCTGTGTTGATGATAATCACATAATAGGAGAGCAGCTGGGCATCCAGTGGAAGTGTGATGGAAATCAAAATCCTGAATTGGATTCGGTGCGGTTGCGTTACTATTTTTCAACAACCAATCTTATATCAGCTGCATGGAAGTAGCTATAAGTAATCTGGGCGCTACAGCTTTAACCCTTTAAGTCTTACCATAGAACCAAGTCCGCCACAGCTTATATTATATTTTTACATGCTGTGGAGCCATTTTTGGGAGCATTTCAAGTTGCTCTACATCAATACAACCATTACAGCCTAAATTTTAATAATATGCATGCATTAAGTGCATAGAAATTACATAAATTGCAAAAAGTGCAATAAACTAAAAAAAATTTGAAAATCGTTTTTGTTTTTTAACATATATTTCTAGTTAGAGAAATTTAAGAGGCTTATCCCTCAAAACTGTAAATGCAAAAAAGTTGCACAAAATAGTTTCCCACCACATGAAATTTATTTTGAGTGTCTTCATAGTTTTATTTTTGAAATACACTAATTTCTATACACTGCAGGAAAAACGAAAATAAATATTATAGTGCAAATTTGCAAAAAAGCAGCATATGCATCAAAATAAACTATTTCCAGCAGTGCAATATGAGTCCTAAGCATCCCAGAAACAACACAGAAAGTCAGAAAGTCAAACATAACTTTAAAAAAACACTAGTATAGGGTTATGAGGCCATGATGGTAAAAAATACATTTCTGCAAAAATGACATCACTTCCGGTTTTGGGCAGGTCATGGCGGATATGCGATAGTTCACGCTGATGTCAATTCCAAAGTAGGAAGTGTTACAAACAGCTGATCGGATCGGCAAAGCGTGTTTCTGGAATATTATGTTACGCAAAACAGAGTGTGCCCACTCTGACCGGCTTTAAAGGGTTAAGCAGCTGCATGCACTCCCGCGGACAGCGATCACTTTCTGGCAGACGATCACTTTTTGGCACAACACCTGGAGCTAAGGGGGCAAAACAATCGCATGAGTGCTGCTGTTTGGCTGAGGAAGAATAAAGTATTCATGGTAAGCCAATCACATGACCACTTCAAGATTACAAAGCAACAAGGTGACATATACCAGTTTTTAAATTGTGTTGATAGGTCACATAAAACCAGAGTCATGATAAACAATATATACGCAGGGTTTTTTTCCTCAATAGTTTCGTCACTTTTACTGTCTAAGGACAGCACAGCAAGCACTCTCTGCTTATGAGCAAAAAAACCCAAATCATCCCTTTCCTGTTGGTGGAAAAATGAACCATGTCGACCAATCAAAAAAATGATATAGCAACTAGAGATGGCACGATACCACTTTTTTATGTCCGATACCGATACCGATATCATAAATTTGGATATCTGCCGATACCGATATGAATCCGATATAGTGTTTTTTAATCAACAAAACTGTTTTTTAAAATATCTTGCTGCATTTTGCAAGTCTGCAAGTTCATACTCAAGTTTAAAACAACAACTACACTAAAGCTATTCTGTTATACCTGTATACAAAAAAAATATTTCATAGTTCAGCAATACTGATCAATCTAATAAACTTAAACCTACACCATCCTCCCTATTCTGGTATTTTAAAGAGTACTTAGCGTAAATATTAAGCAACCTAACTAATAGGGTTCCAACTCCCAGCAACAACAAAAATAAATAAATAAAAAATAGGGAACCACCCCTCACGCGCCACCTCATGATGCTTAATCGACGTAATCAACCTTAATTTGATGCAGTGTGAAAAAAAATGCACAGAAATCAATTATTTTTCAAGAAATATTAAATAGATTCAACATCTTTCTTCAACAAAATTGCAGACTGTACAGATGGTACCTTCCCAAAGGAAAAAGTACTATAGTTTACTAGGGTATATATATTAGACTTAATAGTCACTATGTACAGTAATTGACTTCTATTCATTTTACATCAAATTAAAACTTTGGGTGTCAGATAATTATTTATTAAAAGCTAGACATTTTAAATGAGAATAAGAAAGAAAAGTATGTCTTTGTGCCCCCTTTTCCCTGTTCATGCCCTATCGGCCCCCCTGGCTAAACTTTGCTAGATCCGCCCCTGCACAGTTACCAGCCGTCAGCTGTAGAAAAAGATCCTGGTGTAGAAAGTAATATTAAATAAATTCTAACAACAGCTTATCAAGCTTAAACGTGCTGCTGTTGTTTAGCCGCTGGTTTCCTCTTTCTGGTGCAAAGTGGGCCAAAAACAAAGACGGACTCGCGACAGAAAAGCCGATCAGCTGATCATTTAAGCAGTTTCACGATTGAAGTAGCAGCCGGAGAGCGAGAGGCAGTCGCTCATTAAGCTTAACGCAGGAATGCTTTACAAACATTCAGAGATGGACTTACACACTTGCTTTACTTCTCTCGGGGATAACTTTGTCGGAGATGAAATGCCAGGTTGCTAGCGAAGCTCCACATGCTATCCAGACCACAGGTCCCATGCCACAGCCGCTCTATCACGTGATGCATACTGCTCCGACATGCTAACGTTCTGAGGTGAGTTACAGCGTGTTGCAAGTTTTGTGAGGTGCTTTCGTGATATTTAATGGATCGGATTACATTTTTTATTTTTCTCCGATATCCGATCCAGTCTTCTAGGTCAGTATCGGACCGATACCGATACGTAATATCGGATCGGTCCATCTCTAATAGCAACATGACATTTGGTTGTTTAGGAAGAGGGGGAAGTTTTAGGAGTGACGGTGTGAGATGTGAGAGATTTGTGACGTTTAGCGTATTTGGAGTGTGTGCATAGTATGTTGTGTTGTGTAGTTAGTGTGTAGGGGAAAAAAGAACAAAAAAAGTTAGTGTGTAGTGTAGTGGATAGTTTTATGTTGTCTGTCAGAACAATGAGGCAATTGCTGAATGTTAAGTGCCCTGAGGCGACTGTTGTGATTTGGCACTATATAAATAGAGTTGAATTGAATGGAATTGTTACAGGTGCTGCCACAAAACCAGCAAATGCAGATTACAGTGTAAACGGTGTCTCCAGGTAGAAACAGCAGTGATACACCTGCTGCTGTCAGACCTGCAGGTATCAGGCTGTGATGTTCTCCTTTATGGTGGACAGAAATTATTTTTTTGGAGTGGCACAAATAATTTGTGGCATCTTATTTAATGCAGAACAGCTGATTGTTCTGTAAATAGTTTGAAATAGTTATTTTTAAAAAATCAAGGTAAAAGGTAAATTGTTACAAATAACAAAATGGTTGTTTGCAAACCTTGTGTATAGGATTTTAAGGGTGTTCGTCTTGTAACCGGAAGGTTGCCGGTTCGAGCCCCGGCTCGGACAGTCTCGGTCATTGTGTCTTTGGGCAAGACACTTCACCTAGCGCCTACTGGTGATGGCCAGAGGGGCCGATGGTGCGATATGGCAGCCTCGCTTCTGTCAGTCTGCCCCAGGGCAGCTGTGGCTACAACTGTAGTTGCCTCCACCAGTGTGTGAATGTGAGAGTGAATGAATAGTGGCATTGTAAAGCACTTTAAGGCCCGAAAAGCGCTATATAAATGCAATCCATTATTATTATTATTATTATTATTATTATTAAAATATTATTAAAATATTAAAATTATTAGATTTCAAGTTAATGATTTATTAAACATGTTTGTGGTTGTAACAGTAAAAAATATAACTTTTTCTACTCATATTGTTTTTTGTCTGATTTTAGGTCAATTGTGTTAATACAGTATGTCAAAATGAAAACATAACTGTAAATTCAGACACGTGAGGTTGTGCTGAAAAGAATGATACCAAACAGGCAAAGTAAATAGTTTTTAAAGGTGGAATATAGAGGTCAAATCAAAAGTAGTTAAAAATGGGCAATTATACCCTGGACCCCAGAGGGTTGAACATTTTTTTTAAAGTAACGCAATAGTTACTTTTCAAGTAATTAATTACTTTTAGTAACTGACTTACAATATTTTAACTCTAAGTAACTACGTAGAGTTAACTATAGTTAGTAGTATAGTTACTAGAGATGGCACGATACCACTTTTTTATGTCCGATACCGATACCGATATCATAAATTTGGATATCTGCCGATACCGATATGAATCCGATATAATGTTTTTTAATCAACAAAACTGTTTTTTTAAATATCTTGCTGCATTTTGTATAAGTTCATACTCAAGTTTAAAACAACAACTACACTAAAGCTATTCTGTTATACCTGTATGCAAAAAAAAATATTTCATAGTTCAGCAATACTGATCAATCTAATAAACTTAAACCTACACCATCCTCCCTATTCTGGTATTTTAAAGAGTACTTAGCATAAATATTAAGCAACCTAACTAATAGGGTTCCAACTCCCAGCAACAACAAAAATAAATAAATAAAAAATAGGGAACCACCCCTCACGCTCCACCTCATGATGCTTAATCGATGTAATCAACCTTAATTTGATGCAGTGTGAAAAAAAATGCACAGAAATCAATTATTTTTCAAGAAATATTAAATAGATTCAACATCTTTCTTCAACAAAATTGCAGACTGCACAGATGGTACCTTCCCAAAGGAAAAAGTACTATAGCTTACTAGGGTATATATATATTAGACTTAATAGTCACTATATACAGTAATTGACTTCTATTCATTTTACATCAAATTAAAACTTTGTGTGTCAGATAATTATTTATTAAAAGCTAGACATTTTAAATGAGAATAAGAAAGAAAAGTATGTCTTTGTGCCCCCTTTTCCCTGTTAATGCCCTATCGGCCCCCCTGACTAAACTTTGCTAGATCCGCCCCTGCACAGTTACCAGCGTCAGCTACGTAGAAAAAGATCCTGGTGTAGAAAGTAATATTAAATAAATTCTAACAACAGCTGATCAAGCTTAAACGTGCTGCTGTTGTTCAGCCGCTGGTTTCCTCTTTCTGGTGCAAAGTGGGCCAAAAACAAACTAGAGACACGGACTCGCGACAGAAAAGCCGATCAGCTGATCATTAAGCAGTTTCATGATTGAAGTAGCAGCAAGAAGAGGCAGTCGTTTGTTAAGCTTAACGCAGGAATGCTTTACAAACATTCAGAGATGGACTTACACACTTGCTTTACTTCTCTCGGGGATAACTTTGTCGGAGATGAAATGCCGGGTTGCTAGCGAAGCTCCAAATGTTATCCAGACCACCGACAGGTCCTGCATGCCACAGCCGCTCTATCACGTGATGCATACTGCTCCGACGTGCTAACGTTCTGAGGTGAGTTACGGCGTGTTGCAAGTTTTGTGAGGTGCTTTCGTGATATTTAATGGATCGGATTACATTTTTTATTTTTCTCCGATATCCGATCCAGTAATTTAGGTCAGTATCGGACCGATACCGATACGTAATATCGGATCGGTCCATCTCTAATAGTTACTAGTTACTTCTTGGTAACTACTAACTATAATTACTTGTTCAAAGTCACTTGCCCAACACTGATCCCAAACCATCTCCACTGGGTTTAGGTCAGGTGACTGTATCCTCACTACAGACCGAATAAATCACCTGAATTTGGAAGTCTGCCTCCGTGTTCTTTAACCGGAGCACACCCACCGTACCTGGCCACTCTAAATCAGCTAAACTCCTGGAGACAACACTTTGTCCATTTTATTTAGACACAGCGGCACCTCTGAAGCAAAGTGTTGTCCATTCTTCAAATTTCTATCCCTGGATAAATGAAAATACTCAAAATTTCAAGAGATATTCTGTCAAGTTAGAACGTTTATGGAAGGCTTCCAAGCTTGAGGTTCATCGAGTACATCTCAAGGAATCAATATCCTCACTTAACAACATGATAAAAAAGCTGGAACTGAATAGTTTTCAAATCTAATGGCTTCAGAAAAGAACCAAAGTATTGTTTGATACAATTATGAAAATTGTCTCTCCTGATATTCCTCGTGTACCAGTCTATACTAAATCTGATTGTAATGAATCATTGAACGAACGTGGAAAAAACAGTTGCAGAACAACTTAACGACTTTCTGGAGAAAAACAGTGTTCTGGACATTTTCCAGTCTGGTTTCTGTAAACTGTCCTCCACTGAGATGGCTTAACTTAAAGTGTGTGGTGACATTCTGATGGCAGCAGACTCTGGAGAGTGCACTGAGTTGGATGTCTCCTCTGCTTTTGATACTGTTGATCACAGCATCATGATAAATAGGCTGAAGGACTTGTTCAGGATTACTGGTGTTGCTTTAAAATGGTTTGTCGTATCTACTGTATCTGAGAGATCTTTGACTGTCTGTATGAATCATGTGTTGTCTGAAACATCCGTTCTGCCTTCTGGGGTACCTCAAGGATCTGTTTTAGGCCCGATTCTCTTTTTGGTTTATATACGTCCTCTAGGCCACAGGTGACAAACGCCAGGCCTCGAGGGCTGGTGTCCTGCAGTTTTTAGATGTTTCCTTGATCCATCACATCTGATTTAAATGGTTAAATTCCTCCTCAACACGTCCTGAGGTTCTCCAGAGGCCTGGTAATGAATTTGATTCAGGTGTGCTGACCCAGGGTTAGACCTAAAACCTGCAGGACACCGGCCCTCGAGGCCTGGAGTTCCCCACCCCTGCTCTAGGCCAAATTATCAGATATTACAATAATATTTCTTATCATCTCTACGCTGATGACATTCAGACATTAAGTTATACTGTTCTTTCAAAGATTCTCAGTTTGATACATTTTCTTGTTTAAATAATTGTCTTTCAGGAATCAAATAATTGTGAAACTTCAACTTTCTCCAGTTTAATACGGATAAAACAGAAACTTTGATCATTGCTCCTGATCACATGTCTTCAGAAATTAGGCAGCAGATCAGTTTTTAGGTCCTTCCATTAAATCGAGTCTCAGAAACTTAGGTGTTATTTTCGACAGTTCAATGTTGCTTGAGAAACTCTCTAAACAACTGTTTCAAAACTGTTTTTATCATCCAAGAAACATTTCTAAACTCAGACTGGTGTCAAAGGCAGAACTTGAGATGATTCTTCATGCTTTTATCTCTACTCACTTGGAGTATTGTAATGGTCTTTTTACTTGTCTCAACAAATCAGCTCTGGAGCTTCACACTGTACAGAATGCTGCGGCGAGACTTTTAACTGGCACAAACAAGAGGTCACACATTACTCCAGTTTTGGCTTCTCTTCATTGGTTGCCACTAAATTTTAGGGTTCATTTTAACATTATACTCATAACTTTTAGAGCTGTACATGGTGAAGCTCCTCAGTGCATCTCTGACCTGTTGAAACCTCATGCTTCATACCGAGCACTTAGGTCTTTAGGTCAGAGGTCACTATTGGTCCCACAGACTCGGTTCAACACACGTGGGGATCGAGCTTTTCAGGCACCGAGGCTGTGGAACTCCCTGCTGTTATCTTTATGCTGTCTAGACTCCACTGACTCTTTGAAAAAGCAGATGAAGACATTTCTATACAAACGAGATTATGTGCTATATAAATATATTCTACTTACTTACTTGAATAATAGTTCATTTATGAATATTTTTTTATTAAAATATTTATTTTCTTTACTTTATCACCCAATTAAATTATAATTCTGTAAATAAGGGTGATAGTGTGGCCTGTGTAGGTTGTCTTCAGGTTCTCTGCTTCCTCCCACAGTCCAAAAACATGCATGCTGGGTTAACTGGAGTGATTGTGAGCATAAATGCATAAGTGTTTACCTGGCTACATCACCGTGGTTACTGATGCTGAACCTATAACCTGGTCTGGATCAGGTTATATTCAGAGTGTGTGTTTTAAAATTGACTGAAGTGCCTCGTTTTCACTGAGCCTTTCATTTACAGAAAGCTTTAAGTGTGATATAGATTCAGTCATATCTGACTAATGTCAGTGAGTGAGGACGAGCTGTAAAGTCACATTTCTGCTAATTAGCACACCAGCTAACTAGCACACCGGCTATCTAGCAAACCAGCTAAGTAGCAGACCAGCTAACTAGCGAACCGGCTAACTAGCACACTGGCTAACTAGTACACCAGCCGACTAGCGAACCGGCTAACTAGCATACCAGCTAACTAGCACACCAGCTGACTAGCGAACCGGCTAAATAGCACACCGGCTAACTAGCACACCAGCTAACTAGCAGACCAGCTAACTGCAGCCACAGGCTGAAGGACGATTAAATGTAGTGGAGATATCAGGGATTACACTGGTGTGTCCGATTCACTCTTTAGCACTCCAGTCACTCTGGTGTGTCAGCCAGAGCACCACTGAAGGCCCAGCGTGTGGAATAAGGAGCTTAAGGTTTGGTTTGAGGCACTTTATTCTTTCACTGATTGATTCTTGTGGCTGTGATCACGTGTGTGGTTTCTTACAAAAAGGAAGTACACAATACAAATACATGACAAATAAGATGAATAGATAAGATACATATCCAGTTATATGCATACGTCAGTATAGCTAACATGAACATATATAAGGTCAAAGATCACAGTACTATAATGCAGTAATGTTAAACACAAAGGTGTATATCTACATAAATCTATCCTATCAGTGATCAGAGTACTGTAGTATACTTCTACTACTTACACTATACAAACTAAACTGCATTAGTGTGACTTTAAGTTACCATCAGTACAGACGAACTGATGGTAGTTGGACAAAATAAAGGCTTTGCAATTATTGTGAAGGGCTTCCGGTTAAAGTAAGATCAGCTGATTACCTCATAACAAATTGTTTGCTATAGAATGCAGCTCCCAGTCTTCATTAATATCATGTACTATAACTCCCAGGTCTACAGAGAGACCAACAGCTGGTGCACGTTGTAACGCTGTGGCTGTCGTAGTCTCTCCTTTTTCTACAGCTCATGTGTTCTTCTTGTGATGGTGCGTCTTGAGGGAGGCTCATACATGCGGTCATTTGTTGATCCTAAGAACGTTCCTCAGACCGACTTCTTCAACAACACTAATTGGCCTGAAGTTTGTAGCTACTCACTTCACTGTGGCGTCTGTTAGCTTGTCTTTCTTTGGTTTATCTTGACTCCTCCCACTAGCTGAATCTACGTAGTCTGCCCAAGCCTCCCACCTCTGTTTGTTTGGGTGGTTTGTTTGCTGCCATCAACAGCGTGTAATGCATTTAAATGATACTTCAGACTTGAAGTACTCCGACGATAAAAAACTCAACTTTGCTTAAAAATAACTTTAGTTGTATCAACACTGCCCTCTGGAATAATTAGACTTTGGTGACAAACTGATGTGATCTCCATGTTTCCTTTGTTGGACTGTGGGCGAGTGTCAGAACTGAATGTACTGAGTAACATGTGGAGTTTAAATATGTGTCAGTTCCAGTTTTAGAGCTCTAAAGTGCAGCTATCATGTTAGGAATATGTTAGGAATAGACAGGAACACTGAGCACACTGAGGTCAAATCTTTATTTATCCAGTTCATCTGTAGGCTGAGCTCAGTCCATCCATTTAGTGAAATGATGTTTAAAGGTCTCCTTGTTCTGTGAGCGTGCACAGATCCTGAAGCAGAAAGCCTGGGTTAACAGAGAAATGATCATCACTGTGATGATGCTCACCATCTCTGACTGGGATTTGAGGTTTTGTCAAAGCAGCAAAGAAAGCCTGGCTATGTTGGACTGGGTGTGGAAGCAGCTCCCAGTTTGAGTTCAGGAGACAGACACCCTCTCTACTTTGACGATCAGCTTCAAACTTTCCTTTTTGATAAAACTTATAGTTAGAGCTGGATCAGGTGACCCTGAACCATCACTTAGTTATGCTGCTATAGAGATGGATAACAGATGGATTGTTGTTTTGTGTGTCTGCAGTCTGTCAGGCTGTCTGATCACAGAGGAAGGCTGTACTTCTCTGGCCTCAGCTCTGACCTCCAACCCCTCCCATCTGAGAGAGCTGGACCTGAGCTACAATCATCCAGGTGACTCAGGAATGAAGCTTCTGTCGGCTGGACTGAAGGATCCAGGCTGGAGACTGGACACTCTCAGGTATGGAGAGAATGTCTGATATAGGAGGAAGAGCTGGAATCATTTCCTGTGTCTTTCACTCACTTCCTGTTTGTTTCCTGCAGATGAGACATGAACAATCACACATGCAGGAATATTTTCAGGGACAGACACACTAGTCTAGCTGGATAGTACATGGATATTTATGTAGGGGGTCTTCAAGGAGTCTGTTTGCAGGAACATTAATGATAACTGATAAGTCATGTTGAGAGTTTCATTAAAAGTAGACTTACAGTTAGGTAATATTTGGACAGAGACAACATTTTGTAACTTTAGATACAAGCATCAGCCATGTGTGTGTTTCCCATGCTGTATGTCCACAGTCACAGTGACAGTCAGTGACACTGACAGAAGGATGAAACAAGGCTGTGAATCATTTCAGTCTGTGTGTGTGACAAAGAGGCAGACAGGAGCAGCTAACATTTGGAAATGGAAGCTTACTGGAAACACTACATTCACGGCTGAATTCACAATAGATTTGTTCTCAAGTGCACATTTAGCAGCTAATGCTAATACTGTTTTCCCTTTGCTTTCTACAGCAGCTATTGCTAAGTAGGCCACTTTGCTCCGCTAAGGATTTGTGTGACCATGATGGAGACTCTGATAAGCTAATGCTGCTAAGCTAATGCTGTTTACGGGCCCTGTTAGAATCAATATTTCATTCTCATTCTGTTGTTTGAGAACAATATTAACGTTTCACATCATTATAACACAAGAGAAAAGGGTATTGGCATTAGCTACTAGTGCTTATTCACCTCAAATTACCTTTAGCTGCTAATGGCAGCCTACTTAGCATTAACTCCTCACTAATATAATGCTAATTTACATCAAATTAGCATTAACTGCTCATATTGTTATAAGGAAAGAGAAAACGGTATTAGCATTTGCTGCTAATAATTATTCACCCCTAATTAGAATAAGCCGCTAAAAGCAGCCAACTTAGCATTAATTCCTCACTTTGTTGTTACCCAACGGAAAAGAGTATTAGTATTAGCTACTATCATTTTTAATAAGTAAGAGAAAACAGTATTAGCAGTAGCGCATAATGCTAATTCACGTCAACGTAGTATTAGTTAATAATGGCAGCCTACTTAGCATTAACTGCTCACTAATATAATGCTAATTCGCATCAAATTAGAATTAGCTGCTCAAGTTGTTATAAGGAAAAAGAGAAAACGGTATTAGTATTAGCTGCTAATAATTATTCACCCCTAATTAGAGTTAGCCCCTAATGGCAGTCTACTTAGCATTAACTCCTGACATTGTTATAATGCAGGGGAAAAGAGTTACCATTATCGGATAATGCTAATTCTCATCAAATTAGCATTAGTTAATAGACTTCATATCATTAGCTGCTGTCATTCTTACAAAGCAAACAATATGAGCATTAGCTGTTAATCCTTTTTCATCTAAAATTAGAATTAGCCACTAATGGCGTATTGTTAAAAAGTAAGAAAAAACATTGTTAGCATAAGCGGATAATGCTAATTCATCTCAAATTAGTATTAGCTAATAATGGCACCTGCTTAGCATTAGCTGGTCACATTGTTATAAGGCAAGAAAATATGGTATTAGCATTAGCTGCCAATTTCTATTTACCTAAAATTAGCATTAGCCACTAATGGTAGCCTATAGCAAAAACTTCTTAATGCTAAATGAAGTTAATTAATGCTAAGTAGGTTTAACTGAAATTAAAGTAGTGTTAGCATTAGCTGCTGATATTGTTAAAAGGTAAGATAAAACATTGCTAGCAGCAGCGGATAATGCTAACACACATAATAATTAGCATTACCTAATAATGGCAGCCTTCTTAGCATTAGCTGCTCATATTGTTATAATGCAAGGGAAAAGAGTTGGCAAAAACAGTGTTAGCATTAGTGGATAATGCTAATTCACCTAAATTAGCATTAGCTAATAATGGCTACGTACTTAGCATTACCTACTAATATTGATATAAAGCAAGAAAATATGGTATTAGCATTAGCTTCTAATGCTTTCTCATCTAAAATTAGAATTAGCCACTAATGGCATCCTATTTAGCATTAACTCTTCACATCGCAAGGGAAAAATTAGAATTCAATAAAAAAAAAAAGTGTTCACATTAGCTACTTGTATTGTTAAAAAGTAAGAAAAAACATTGTTAGCATAAGGGGATAATGCTAATTCACCTCAAATTAGTATTAGCTAATAACGGCAACCTACATAGCATTAGCTGGTCACATTGTTATAAAGCAAGAAAATATGGTATTAGCATTATCTGCCAATTCCTAGTCACCTAAAATTAGCATTACCTGCTAATGGCAGTCTACTTAGCATTAACTCCTCACTAATGTGATGCTAATTCACATTAAATTAGCTTTAGCATTAGCTGCTAGCATCAGCCTACCTAGCACTAGCTGCTCACATTGTTAAAAGGGAAGAGAATACGATATTAGCATTAGCTGGTAATATTTATTCACCCCTAATTAGAATTAGCCACTAATGGCAGCATACTTAGCGTTAACTCCTCACATCGTTGTAATGCAAATGAGGCTAACTTGCATTAAATTAGACTGCTGTTATTAGCTAATGCTATTTAGCAGTAGCTGCTCACATTGTTATAAAGCAAAGGAAAACGATATGAGCATTAGGTTCTAATGCGTATTTGCCTTAAATTAGACGTAGGTGCTAATGGCAGCCTACTTAGCATTAGCAGCTCAGATGTTATAATGCTAGGAAAAAGAGTGTTAGCATTAGCCGTTCACATTGTTATAAAGTTAAGGGAAATAGTGTTAGCATTAGCTACTCACATTTTTAAAAAAAGTAAGTGTTAGCATTAGTGCATAATGCTAATTCATGTCAAATTAGCATTAGTTAATAACGGCAGCCTATTTAGCATTAGCAGATAATGTTGACCTTGGCCCACTGGAAAAGTTAAGAACTAAAGATTTAGGAGTGTTTCTCGATAGCTCTTTCTCGTTTGAGAAACAAATGAATTCTGTTATTAAAACCAGCTGTAAGGTTTATATTGTTGATTGTCATTTATGCTTAGAAATATTTACTCATATATGCTTAGAGTTGTATAATCGATTGCATAATGATAGAGGTTTGATCCTGAGTAGTCTGTAAAGACTCTGTGTGCCTTCCAGAGTGCTCTGGCATGCACACACCACTTGGGGCCATGAGAGAGGTCGTACCCTCTCTTACTGATTTATGGTGTAGGACAGGGGTCTCAAACTCAATTTAGCTGGGGGCCGCTGCAGGCAGAGTCTGGGTGAGGCTGGGCCGCATTAGGTTTTCCACAGGAAAGGCATGGTTAAAAAATTCCAATCTTCTCAAATCTCTTTATTTTTATTTTTTAACACAAAATATGAAAAATAAATAAACAAATTAAGAATTAATAAGAAAATAAATCAATCTGTAATACATAAATAAAACAATAATAAGATATTTTTAGTCAGTGAACTTGTGTGTTTCTTTCAGTCTTCTATATCTGCTGTATTTAGATTGAAATGTCTGTATTAACAGTTCTATAACCTTCTTCTGAACATGAATGGAACACTGTAGAAAATGAACTGTTCTTCTGAACATGGCTTCTCTTGCCTACTCCTTGCTGCTAGAGACCTGGCAGCGTTTCCTCTCGCATAGCCGAGCCAGATTTGGCCTGAGGGAGGAAGCAGTTGCGGCCCTCAGTATGTCTTGAAGATGATCATCCGTAAGTCTGGACCTGTACTTGGACTTATTGAAGTTCAAAATGGAGAAGAGCTTTTGGCACAAGTATGTGCTACCAAAAAGGCACATGGTCCGCTTGAACATTCGGGAAAGCCGAGGGAAACTAGGGCTCAATTCTCTCAAAAATTGTCCAAGCTTGTCTGCTTTTCCACTCACCTCCCTGAACTTTGCTTTGAGTTCAGAGTTGCACTGCAGCTCAATGAGCTCCATTTGAAGCACAGAAGGGGCATCTTGCACATCAAAGGAGAAGGGGTCCGCAAAAATGTGAAAGGTGGCTCTGTGTGTCTTGAAGTCAGCAAATCTGTGATCAAATTCCTCCTGTAGCCTCAAAATGACATCAACATACTCGTCAGCACTGAATGGTGTGCCTGCATCCACGAGTGCCTTGCATGCTGGGAAATGGCAAAGGTTTGTCTGAGAGAGCTGAGCTTTCCAGAGCGCCAGTTTTGTGGAGAATGCTCTCACGTTGTCATAGGCAGCACTGACAAGTTGCCCCTGGCCTTGTAACGTCTTGTTCAGTACATTAAGCTCATGTGTCATATCAACAAGAAAAGCTGAGTCCATGAGCCATTTGGGATCAGTTAGCACAGGAACACTAACTCCATCCTTCTCCATGAAGGCTTCACTTCTGCTCTCAACTCAAAAAGTCTCTTTAATACATTTCCCCTGCTGAGCCAACGTACCTCAGTGAAGTCGAGCACATCCCCATATTCTGACTCCATTTCCTCTAAAAAAGCACAGAACCTTCGGTGCTTTAAGCCCCTGGATCTGATTTGGTTGATGCATTTCACAACAATAGACATCACATTGTCAAACTTCAGGCATTTGCTGCAAAGGACCTGCTGATGGATGATGCAGTGCAGAGCAATGGCCTCCTCCACGCCTTCCTCTTCCAGTTTGTTTTGTGCCACCAGTCCATGTTTCCTCCCTGTCATTGATGGCGCTCCATCTGTTGTTATTCCAACAAACCTCTTCCATGGCAAACCAACATTCTCAATGGCATCACACAGCTTGTAAATATCTGCTGAGCGGTGGTCTGGCCATGCATTGGAATTACTGTGAGCAGCTCCTCCATCACTTCAAAACTGTCATCAACACCACGGACATACATTGGGAGCTGGGCAGTGTCGGTGATGTCTGTGGTCTCATCAAGAGCGACTGAGTATACACTGAAACATTTGGCTTTCTCACACAGTTGGTCATAAATGTCACTTGACAGGTCAGAAATGCGATCTGCTGCGGTGTTGGCAGAAAGGCTGATGTTGCTAAACTGACCTTTCTTTCCCGGACAGACTATATTTGCAGCCTGCAATATGCACTTTTAGACAAATGCACCTTCTGTGAATGGCTTCCCTGCTTTAGCAATCATCTCACTAACCACGTGGCTCCGACTGCTGCATTATTCTCTTTGGTTGCTTTCTTGGAG
>NC_138942.1:37634868-37687368 GCF_965226115.1 Aulonocara stuartgranti
AACTGAGTAGTTCACTGAATGAACAATGGACTGTGAGCTCAGTTCCTTCATCATTAGTATGGATTATATATGTATATGTATTATATTAGTATCATATATATCAGGTGCTGCTGCTTTCAGTCATTGTGCAAATGTGCTGTTTGTAAGCTTGTAAAGCTGCAGTCAGCTGAGACTGAAGAAGTCACCTGATCAGTGAGCAAACGTTTCTGAAAACGTCCAGATGAACAGAATCAACCTTTTGGGATCAGCCAGCAATGCAGCATCATTGTTGTTCAGCTTCAGAGGTTTGCAGGAATGAACTGATGACCAGAAACAGCTGCAAAGTCCAAGAAAATACCAGCTGGAGTTCAGCTGCATTTGAAGAAGTCAAAGAAAAGTAAGGATGGCAAAGGGCGACGTTTTCTTCCAAAGAGCTGCAAACATGGTCGACGCCTCATTAGAAGAATCATCTGGACATTTGTGAGGAACTCTAACCAAGAAAGCAACGTCACACAGATCCAACAGACAGTTTCCATGACTGCAAGTGTTGAGTGGAAAAATGCTACATTGCATTATTGCATCCTCTCACCACAGGAGGCGCTGTTGGCACCACTGATTGCTGATCAGCTGTTCTCTGATGATCTGATTGATACTGTGAATAACGGGACTCACTGAACTCTGTGACACAGTGAAGATTACAGAGTTTAACTTCACCCTTTAAGACTGACCACAGAACCAAGTCCGCCAGAGCTTTTGTTATATTTTTACATGCTGTGGAGCCATTTGTGGGAGCATTTCAAGTTGCTATACATCAATACAACTGTTATAGCCCTAATTTTAATAATATGTATGCATTAAGTCCATAGTAACTACATAAACTGCAAAAACAACCTCTGCTCATCCATCTCTGTGTGTATCAGGATACATTTGGTTCATAATACACAGAAAAATCAGAGTTATTACCTGTAATAAATGTGAAAGATTCCTGCAGTGATAACCAGGCAGGACTGAAACACATCCAAGCTGTCACCACGGTAACAGCACCGCCCATCCACAGGTGAGGGGAGGAGCAAAAAGAGGGACTTTGACCATTTTATACTAAAAACACTCAACTAATGTTTCTAATATGAAACAAATAAGCCCACATTAATGTGAGCGTTTATTAAATAATAATAATGATGATTTCCTCCTGATCTCATTTCCACAGCAGAGAAAACTGTGGTGTATATTGAGGTGGAGGGTGTGGTCTGTGGCTCAGGTGTAGAGTGAGGGTGGGGTGCACCACAGCAGCATGCTGGGACTGCTGAGGGTGGAGGAGGGAGTGATGATGACATCAGAGCTGCAGCACAGAGACCAGTGAACACACAGTCTGTTCATCTTTGCATAGATACAATATACAGCACAATATTGAATGACAGACACGCTGTGGGAGCTTCCACAGATACACTGACGTCAGCATCCAGAGTCCTCCTGCTGCTCCCCCCTCAGAGCCCCGTGATCAGCACCAACACATTCAGTTAGATGACAGAGTCCAGCTGCAGCTAGAATCAGCTCCCCTCTGTGAACAACAGCACAGCGTCAGTGTTTCACACTCAGTGAAAGGAGGAAACAGCAGAAGAACACCATGTGTGCTACGTTTCCCAGGACACACTACAAACTGCACAAATACAGAGCAGCACGTGGAAGGACCTGGAGCTGCATTTACAGAGCTGCAGACAGCGTGATGTCCTGTATGGACAGGTGGAAGGAACCAAGTCCTCAGCTGGAACACTCGTGTTTGTCCACAGACAGGAAACACAGCAGGAAACTTCCTCACAGAAGTGCAGCTCATGGATAACACACTTCCTGTCAGTCAGAATGAGGCTGCAGCCAAACACAGAAAGGTGTTTTTGTCCAGATGAGCCCAGAGAAGAAACACGAGTGTTCACAGAGAGGTGAAACATGAGGTTGGAGTCCTCGTCAGCATCCAGAAGAGCTGCTGTGAAACCCTGAGTACTCATGACAGACTCTGATGGCACAAACACATCATGATTCAAACAGAAAGACAAACATGGAGCTCCTGATCCTCCTGCATGAGAACAAGCTGACATGAGCGCTGTGTCTGAGAGTGTCTCCCTGTCACAGTGACAATAACACAGCTGCTGCTCACAGTCATTAAACTGACCTGAGGTCAGCTGTGCTCCTTACATATGAACCATGTGACCTCACATCAGTGCTGTGGATGACTGTAGTCATAGAAGAGTAGAGCTGTAGCAGGTGGTGTGAGGAGGAGGTGGTGTATTCTAGTTAACGCAGTACTGAAACACTCCAGCAGAGGGCGCTGTTAAGTCCTTATTGTAACACAGTTACTGTGTGCAGTTAGACTTCATACATAATCTGCACTTATTTCCATCAGACATGCTGTCAGGAAATGATTGGTTTCTATTGATTCTACTTCCTGTTGACTCGTTTGATGACAGTGAAACAATCACAGCTGATTGTGTGATGATGTAAACTGTCACTGTTACATTCAGTGTGTGTGACATAATGTTAGTGCAGGCTGATAACAGCCTGGTTCTGTTAGAAACACATGAACGTGTCCATAGATCAGTGTGTGTTTAACATGAGAGCTTCAGCCCTGCTGATGTGTTAAATAAAGACATGCAGGAAAACTGATGAGACTCTGAAATAACTCTTTATATTTATAATGTAACTCTGCATCAAAAGAACAACAAAGGATCCCAGACAGGTTTCTGTGAACAAAGACCATTCTGATGTTTCTGTGTTTCTAACACTTTGACATTATTAGTAAACAGACTGCAGTGAGCAGCATTTATAAAGAGCTTCTATATAAAGATATGACAGCTGTTTGACAAGTTTATCACTCTGTGTTTGGACCTGATCAGTCCAGCTGTTTACTTGAAACATGTTCATTTACCTGTTCTGTTATATTCATGTTCTTGTCTCTGTTGAAAACACATTTTAATGTCCCTCAGATTTTTCTCCCAGATGAATAAATATAAAAATGACACAAACTGACTGCAGCTACTTTTTGTCCTTTCTGTCAAAAACCTTCATGTGACTCATGAGAGACACGTTTCAGCTGTTTGTGACAGATCAGAGGCCAACAAGTCATTTATAACACTTTCCATCATTGTTTAAAGTTCTCAGTGTTTCTGTGTTGCTGCGTATAGGATCTCCCAGCATCATCACTGTGCTGTCCAATCATTGTGTGCGAGGTTACCCTTATAGTGCCATGTGTGTTTGCACAAAGAGAAGCATGTGTGTCAAATATAAATAAGCACAGAACAGAAACAGCTGCTCGTTTCTTCTGTTTAGAGTCAAGTTAGTGTTTTGTGTCTTTGTTTGAGGCCTGATGTCGAGCAGAGGTGTGTGTAACTGCACTGCTCTGTTATATGTGTGAAGTGTGTGCTTCTCTTCAGCATCATCTTTGTCACTGCTGATTCCTTTGTGTCATCATGTGTTGAGAAGAGAGAACAGTTATAACGGAGGAGCAAAAGGAAGCCCTGAAATCTGCATCAACAAGGAAGTGTTGGCTCACCAGTGATCCCAGCAGAGCCACTGGTTTGGCTCCAGTTGTTCTAGATTCAATGATGTTGTTGCTACAGATACATGTCAGCATCTTTATTGAATTTAATATGAAGCAGAAATGGTGTCATTAGGAGAAGAAGAGGAGAACAAGTCCGGCGAGGAGGCAGCAGCTCTTAAAGATGAAACAGCAGCTCAGCCCTGAGCTCAGAGAGCTGCACATGAAAAAGCTCCTCAAGCAGATCCTGTCAGAGGTTTGTCATCAACAGGAGGAACTGTTCACATCATAGGATGAAGATGCTGTCAGCTGGATGAAGAAGGTTATTTAATGCAAACGTTCACACTGAAGTCAAATTGTTGTCGTGTTGAACAGATTCATGTACTGATCGTCTCCAGAATGTTAGAAGAGCTTCAATGAATCATTAGAAACAACTTACAGCTGCACAGCTGTGTCAAACACATCTGTGTGTCATTGTGGGATTGTTGTGTTTCTACATGTGACACACGTCTAAAACATGCACACAATCTGAACACAAACAGGGACTCATGTGTTCCCACAGCCAGATGCTGAGAGCCATTTCCTTGTAGTCCTGTGTCTACATACATGAACCATTAGATGTTATTGGAATGATTGTCAGCTCTGATAGTTTCATGTGTGTTTAGCTGGACGCTGTTTGATCCTCGACATGTTTAAAGGTGTCCAGTCCTGAGACACTGGGGCTGGAAACAGCTGTGATGTCATTGGACTGTCACACAGACAGAAGTGCATGAAGTGAGCAGCCGAGGAGCCGCTGATGTTTTGGATTCAACAGCATTTGAAAGGTCGACACAGACACATTTGCACACAGAAAGCTGAATCTGTCATATGCCACAGTGAACTCACTGTTCAGTGTTTTTCAGGAAGCTTCTTAACTGCCTCTGCTGCCAAACAAGCAGCTGATGTCCTTGAGAAGAAGCTGAAGAAGTCTTCAACAACAAATACAGGAAGTGGACTTTCAAATACTAGATTCACTTTAGACTCACAGAGAAATGACTCAACCAGCTGTGTTTGACTCTATGAAAGGTCAGTGTGTGTCTGCACACAGACTGTTGTGTTGGACTGTTATTCAGTTGTCTGCTGAATGGTTTCAAATGTCTGCATCTCAGCTGTGATGAGGCTGGGGGTCATGGGAGGCCACCGTAGCAGCCTCTTCAACATCATGACATCATCATAAATGCTGCTGGACTGTCTGATGGGCTGACGGTGAAAAAGCCGTCGGGAAGGAAACAGAAGACATTTCAGAGGCTGCAGCAGATTTCTTTGATTCGGGGCCTTTTTCAGCTTTATTGGACAGAGCAGTGAAGATAAGTGACAGCAAAGCAGAGAGAAAGGGGGCGTGGCCCGGGTCAAAGCCAGGCCAGCTGCTCTCCACCTCGTGGTCACCTGCTCATCCTAGTGAGCTCCACCAGCAGCCCTTTCACACACTTTACACTGTCAAACACTGTGTGTGGACCTCAGCTAACAACAGGCTACATTTAAGTCTGGACTACATGCTTTTATATTGTTTTTATTCCATCAGCAGCTCAACATCATGAGCAGCTTTGACATAAAGACATCAAACTCAAGCTGACTTTAAACTACTTTTAATACAGGGGCTCAAAAACAACAACATCTTTATTATATATCAGGACACAAAGTCATTTCATCTCAAAGGGAAACAGCTTTATTTGGAATAACCAGCACTATCAACTGGTTTGGGATCTCCACCAGTTTCATGTCTTTGCAGCTTCTCCAACAAAGTTCCTGTAAAATCAGCATGTTTGTCTTTATTGGTTTGATAGTGATTGATTATTCAGTCCCAATCTGCTGTCATCTAAAGAACAAAATGATGTTTCTATGAGTCACAAAGCTCCAGATGTTGTCGGCTTCACAAAGAAAACAAAGAACTTAAACACAAAGTGTTTGGAGCCAAAATGTTCCCAAGCTGCTCTTTTTGAAATGGCAGAGGTACAGTGGTGTCTAACAGCACACTGTGGAAGGCAAACATGTTATTGTTGGATGAAACTTCATGAATCCTTTGTAGATTTGAGCTGTTGGAGCCTTTCTTTTCTCTTCAGGTGTACAGATGCTGAGGAGGCAGGTGAAGCAGGTGGAGCTGTTGTGATGCTGCAGAGGGTGTGTCTTAGTAACTCTGTGAGGCAGAACTGGATCCAACATTGTGGATGTGTTGATGTTGGAGCCATTAAGAGTCTCTGGCCACACTGTAGGATTTCCCTTTGATCCACTGTGGGGGCATTTTGGAGTCTGTCAGTGAAACTCTTCATGTTTGTGTTTGACTCCAGTTTATAGAAACAGAGAAATGTGTCATGCTTTTGTTCGGCCTCCACAAATACACACATTTGTTCATTGGTTGGACTTTTTGGAAGGAGACACATTGAAAACCATGTTAATAAGATCTTGTTGTTTCCTGTGGATCCGACACAGAGAGTGGACTTCAGACAGAAAGCGTGGAAGAGATTTTAGAGGCCGTGTGTGGCAACAGGAAGTTTCTGTGTGTTTGCTGATCTTACATGTGGAAAACAACACGTGATGTTTGTGAAGTTCTACAATGATCATTGTTCTCACAGCATTTTGAGTGGGAACAGTTCAAACTGGGAGTAGTGGGAGTTATTTACTGATTGAAACAAGCTGAATGTTTCTGTGACGATGAAGATCAGCAGCTCAGCTGATCAATGAACTGACATCTATCAGTCGTTTCATGAGATGAAGTCATCAGCAGACATTTGTTCTGACTGTGTGATGAATGTCAGAACGTCAGGGCTCTGCTTTAGTCACTGCTTGATGATCATTGGCTCATTGTTGAATCCAGGGCCCAGTCTGACCTCTGACCTTTGCTGCAGGTCTTCTGTGTTATCTCCACTTTCATGTCTGATCTTCTGCTGTATCGTCCAAAATAAACATCTGGATCATTTCCAACACTTCAGCAGATCTTTAGTTTGGGCAGTGCAGCACAGAATAACACATATTGTACTATACTGCCCACTTCCTGATCTTATTGGATCTGTGTGTGAGGTTGGTGAAGGAAACACATGTTTACTGAGTGAGTCGCTGCCATTAGGAACTAGTTTTTATATCACAGCCTGGAAATCACACAGGACCATTTCTGCAAGTGAAAAGTTGTCATTGGAGGAAAATCATTGTGTAGTTTATGCGACTGTTGTTTGTAAATGAAGACTTGTCCCAACTACATGTGCTGCTGACCCTTGACCTTTTCTTTAGGTGCACAGAGGAGTCTGTGGGAACATCCAGAACTGAGGCATCTTGTGTACAAACGTGTTCAGACCAGATGTCAAATGATGTCAGATGTCATCCGTGAATGGATGCAACTGTGGATCGTTCCAATAAAATGAGGCAGTTTTGTAAGTACAAGCCCACTACAACCCATCATCAACATTTTAAATTACATTATACATCTTCACTGATATAAAGCACCACTATTTTAACCTGATTCACTTTTTCCACCCTAACAGTTCATTCCTCAAATCAAACAAGATATTTGACCCTAAAAAAATGCATCAACAAATAATTTTGTAATAAAATATTTATTCTTCAACTTTTACAAGTGAAATCAAACAAGTGTGTTTAAGAGTGAAACCAGAGTGGAAGCTGCTCATATAGAGTCCAACCCAGGCTAAAGTAAGCTGAGTAGAGCAGCACCATCAGTGTCGGCTCTCTGAACACGGTGCAAGATCGCCATCTGCAGGACTAAACTAGTTTTTCTCGCCCTCCTCGTCAACATGAAGATGATGTCATCGTACAGCAACTGATTCCCTGTCCGTCTGGAACAAAGCATTTACATTAAAAAAGACATTTACAGAAAATACAAACACCAACAACACATCTCATCATCACATGATATTTTATTATTTATTATATTATATATTTTTATTGTACCATCAACATCAACAAATACCAGCATATTTTCTTTGAGATTGAGTAGAGTGGACCTTTCCCTTGGTTCACTTCCTGCTCGCAGCATCAGCTGACCTCTGACTTCCTGGTTAAGGTCTCTCAGCGTTGACTGGAATATCAAATCAGACTCACACCATGTTCTTGTAATGTGGTCATGTCTGTCAGCTGTTTGAAGAGCATCTCTGGCCTAAACACAATAGGAAGAACAACAACACGGCAAAAAAACAACACATTTCCATATTAGATGAAGGGCACCGTAACTGGAAATGGTAACATTCATCTGATGCTGCTTTGGATTTATCTTCTGTTTTAGATCAACTTTGATCACTTCGAGCCATCTTAAGTCCGTTTGTTCTAACTTCTCACTAACATCTCGTATGATTTAAGATCCCTGCTGTTCCTCACCTGCCCTGTAGGTTTGTGCTTTGACCTCCAGAGGGCGACAAATCAGCACAGACAGAGAGCTCCATTCAAACTTTGCTGCCATCAGGAATAATTCTTCAAATATAATCATCAGTGTTTGAGCAGTTATGATATCAGGGACAATCTAGACATGTGTGACAATACTGAACATGTCACATGACACACCTCAAACATCATGTGATCCACTCTCAGTCTGCACTTTCATTCATGACTTCAACAGGTTGAAATGAGCTTTGAAGAAACATTCAGTGAAATAAATCTTTCATGGATTCATGTGAGCAGCAGATGAACTTTACAAAGAATCAGTGGATTTATCTTCTGTTTTAGATCAACTTTGATCACTTCGAGCCATCTTAAGTCCGTTTGTTCTTCTCACTCACTAACGTCTCGTATGATTTCAGATCCCTGCTGTTCCCCAGCTGCCCTGTAGGTGGCCTCAGTGTGTCTCACACCATTTACAGATGATTACAGGTCATTTACAGTTCAAACAGGTCCAACATAAGAAATATGTAGAAAATATCCTGCAATAACAGTTTGGGTCAAAGTGCAGATGTTCCAGATGTTCTGAGTCTGTCTGTGTTTCATGTTAACATGTAGATGTTGGACCAAAGTGAAGCTTTAGTTTGGGCAGCTGCTGAAGGAGAGGAACATTGCGTTCAGGTCTGGCAACAGGGATTACTACACCACAGCCCGATCCAACCTGAAGAGAGGCATCAGAGAGGCAAAGGGGGACTATAGGAGGAGGATCGAGGACCATTTGAAGAGTAATACCAGCCGGCAGGTGTGGCAAGGCATCCAGCACCTAACCAACTATAAGATCAATCTCGGAGCTGCGGACGGTGACCTGGAGCTGGCAGAGGAGCTGAATATCTTCTTTGCCCGCTTTGAGACCAGGGTACCGGAGGTATTGGAGCCACAGCAGCAACACGCCACCCATAGCAGCACCACCCTCACCCTGGAAGAGCACGAGGTGAGGCGCATGCTGCAGGCTGTTAACCCGAGGAAGGCGGCGGGTCCTGATGGTGTGCCAGGTCGAATATTGAGGGATTGTGCAGGACAGCTGGCTGGGATCTTCACCAGGATTTTCAACAAATCCCTCGCACAGGCGACTGTCCCACTCTGCCTGAAGTCCTCCACCATAGTCCCCTTGCCTAAGAAGCCCCACATCACCGGCCTGAATGACTACAGACCGGTGGCACTCACCCCAGTGGTAATGAAATGCTTTGAGAAGCTGGTCCGCAGACACATCACAGCAGCCCTGCCCCGCAGCCTGGATCCACACCAGTTTGCCTACAGAGCAAACCGATCCACGGAAGACGCTGTAGCCACAGCACTCCATGCTGCATTAACTCACCTGGAAGAGCATGGTAGCTATGTGCGGATGCTCTTCGTGGATTACTGCTCAGCTTTTAACACCATCCTTCCACACAAACTGGTGGCCAAGCTACAAGACCTGGGGCTTCCAGACAGCACCTGCATGTGGATCAATAGCTTCCTCTCGGGCCGTAGACAGAGAGTCAGAGTTGGCCATCACACATCCTCAGCCCTGAGTCTCAGCACTGGCTCACCCCAGGGCTGTGTGCTCAGTCCACTGCTCTACTCTCTCTACACACACGACTGCACTCCTCGCCACCACAGCAACATCTTTGTGAAATTTGCAGATGACACCACAGTGGTGGGGCTCATTTCCAAGGGAGACGAGTCTACGTACAGAGACGAGGTGGAGCAGCTGACGTCATGGTGTAAGGCCAATAACCTCCTCCTCAACACTTCAAAAACCAAAGAACTCATAATAGACTTCAGAAGGAAAAAGGCAGAGATCCAACCACTATTCATAAATGGGGACTGTGTAGAAAGGGTGGCAAGCTTCCGCTTCCTGGGAGTCAATATAGAGGAGAACCTTTCCTGGAGTGTGAACACCTCCGAGCTGCTGAAAAAGGCCCAACAGAGACTGTACTTCCTGAGAATTCTCAGGAGGAATAACATCACACAGAGACTGCTGGTGTCCTTCTACAGAGCCACCATTGAGAGTGTTCTAACTTACTGCATATGCATCTGGTACACTAGCTGCACAGGGGCTCAGAGGAAAGCACTCCAAGGGATCATTAACACCGCCCAAAAGATCACTGGCTGCCCTCTCCCCACACTGGAAGTTCTACACAACGCCCACTGTTTTAAAAAGGCCCAAAACATCATAAAAGACACCTCACATCCTGGCCACTCCCTGTTCGAACTGTTGCCCTCAGGCAGACGGTACAGGGCAATCAGAGCAAGGACTAATAGACTCAAACACAGCTGTTATCCAACTGCAATAACACATCTGAATACTACAAAAAAATGTCCATCACGCCACTCTTGTGTTAATCTATGCACGGTCTGAAGCATGTGTGTGGGAATGTATGTGAATGTTTTACTGTTATATCTTATTAGTATTTTAAGTATTCTATCTATTTTATTTATTGAATTTTATTGTTTTATTTATATTTTGATATTGCTAGGGATGATGCAATGATCGGGGACCATTCTTAATTTCGTTGTTCTCATGACAATGACAATAAAGTTTCTGATTCTGATCTGATTCTGATGTGACTGCAGGAATGTGAAGTGTAACTCTGAGCTCTAGGAAATGAAACTAAACGGACTTTTTCTCCTTTATTTATAGTGTTAAAAATCCCAATTCTTTGAATCTTTGGGCTGAAGGAAGGACAATACTCGGTGTATAAATGCTCAATCAACAATCATTTATTTCCATACAATTCAACACATAAGAGCATTACAACGTCCGGACGGGAGAGATGCCTGCAGAGGGTCAGCAGCATGTCTCAAAATGGTGACGGGTTACTCAGCTTTTTATACTCTCTAGTGGCCCCCACCTAGTCGTAAAAGCCTAAACATTCACATTCTTTCTCTCTTACGGCGCCTAAATTATGACCTCGGCTCCTTGCTCCTTCTGCTCCCTGCAAAGGTGGGGGTATGGAATGTTGTCTATCTCCCTAGACACCAAGTCTCCTGCTTACAACCTTCTCTTGATGATTCAGCAGTAAAGCATGTCAAGAAAACAGTATAAGACATTCACAGCCGATCAAGGATACAGAGTGATGCACACTTATCTAATGAACTACAAAATGATTATGTTCTTTTAACTCAAAAGTATAATGAGGACTAAACTACATACTGATCACATACTCTATATTAAAGGGTATAATATGATCTACAGCAGTATCATAATTCAACTACTTTGATTACATATATAAGGTAACATATGATAACAGAATAATCTCAACATTCCCCCTTTGATCTCTTTTCTCAAAGAGATCACTTACAACATGCACTCTAATGTTGCAATGTCCACGTCTCCTTGGTCCTGAGGCCCTCTGTCCCCCTTTAACGGGTGGACCATATGTGTGATGACCTCTGTGTTTACGCAGTTCAGATGCAAGCAAAGTTAGATTTACAACCATACCATCAGTTACAGATGACACTCCCATCACTCCCCAATTTTCCCACAGCTTTATTTTTTATTGCTGCAGCTACCAATATCTTCCAGTTGGGTGATTCTCAGCTTCTTCCTTCGACCTCCGGGGTTAGACCACCCTTTAGTCGTTGCACAGTTCTGGGGATTATTCTGCCCCGATTTCAAACAAAGATCTATGGGTTTGTGGTCACCGCCGTGTCCCCCTTTTTGCCAAGAGCCTCTCGAACCTCGTTGGTCTGGTGTTCCTGGTTTCCGCCAACCCCTTCATGGTTATTGCTGTGTTCATGGGATCCATCTTCTCAAGGAGCCCAAACGTCATGACACTTGACCCCAGTTGCTGTCTCGGCAGTCCCTACATCTGTCTCTGCTGTTAGGGGTCCTCATAACTCCGTGCCCCCGTCTGGTGTCTGTTCCTTTCTCTGCAAGAGACAGAAAAACAAAACACCTCTCTCCCTAGCCTTGATAATCTAATATTGTTATCCATTGTTCTTCTAATGATTCAAATTTTGGTTCAAAATGTTATATTCCGGACTTATTCTAATCATAATCTATGTGTGTGTAGAAGAAATCAAAGATTAATGAACCATTTCTAAGTCTAACACATTATAAGCTTAAGTCTTACCATAGCTAAATTATTAAACACACAAATAAACTCATGGAAATTTTCATATCACCAGTGTTTCATGTTCAAACTCAACTTCCACTTTTATTAGTATTCCTCCCTCCAATATTTGCAATTCCCCTCCTTTGGTGTGAAAACTGTTGGTGTGGTCAAGTGGGTGCTATAAAAAACAAAAGCTCAGGACAGAACAGTTATCAGTCATGTGCTTCATACAAAATTGGCATATCTCTATTTTGAATATGGCAAGTCTACCATTCCCCTGTTATTCATAAACATTGTTAAGGTTTTGGCGATCTTCCTCTGTAAACTTTAACTGACTTTTTTTACAGTGACCTTCTATGGTCAATAGTAACATATTCCAGTCATGAGTGATATCAAAAGTTTTTTCCACTGTATCATTTGGCATTCCCAATAATATAACATGATACCTTAATCAAAACGAAGCTACTATAGCACAGTTTTTCTTAATGCAAACATCAGTAACTCAAAATTAACAACCAACGGTTTAAATCTCAGTTCCACACTCGCCTGTGAAGCTACAGTCTCCTCCTCCAGTCTCTCTTATCCTCCTGCTCCTGCAAGAACAAAACAAAACAAAGCGAAGCATCCACCCTTCTCTTGCCGGCTGGGTGAATTGTTTGTTGGCATTTACTAATCCTAAAGTTGGTGCAGTCATTGTCTCAGTGTCAAGTCAGTCAAAACTTTCAGTCCGTCCATCACAGTCCAGTCACATGCATACCTCCATACACATTCATACCAGATGTTGCTGATAATCGAGTCTCACGCGCGACCTATTCGAGCATCCATCACCAGCAAGATGACGTCATCATTTTAAAAGGAAAACAATTCCTTGTTTTTTCTTTTTGGACCGGATTGACTCGCTGCAATCCTTTTAGACTGAGGACTTCTCATGTGATCAGTGTCCCCTATAAGTGAATTTCTCCCAAGCCAATTACAATCATGGAGAAAAATACTTTGCAACTGTTTACAGTAATAATATTTTATAGCGCTTTCAGGCCTGGTTTAAAGAGCTGATTGTTAAATCATGAACTCACAAAATATCACCACATCACCACTGGTGGATCTCAGATGTGTTTTTTCCTCAGTGCACTGTAACAAAAAGGAAAACAGACGTAACAAACAAAATACTAATAAAAGTAACACAAACTAGGGCCCGTTGCAGACATGTCCAAGCATAAAACTATCCCTCTCTCGCTTACGAGAAAGAACACAAGCCAAAGCTCACTGATAAAATCAAGCTAGCGCTGAGCAAAACCAAACAATCAACCAGAAATTCACAGGAACGTTTTGCTTCCTGCCGGGACAATATTGTGTGGGAATGAGAACCTCAGGTGCCGTAACACCTTTTGTTCCTCCTTGAATTAAAACTCAATCACAGAAAATGCCGTACTCCTAAAACTTACACCACTAATTCATCATCTTCACTCTGTGCCACTGTTCCTCATCAGGGCTGTGTGAAGCACAGCAAAGAATTCAGTCAAGGCCTTGAGCCATAAACAGACATCACGCACAGACATTGTTTTCATAACCAAACCGTTTTAGAGCTTATTCCTAAAATCTACATAAATGCCTTCTAGGTGACATATAACACATTCTAAGTAATCAATGGCTCCTCATAAAAATTATGCATTGGGATGTTTGTGTGCAGCATTTTGCATATCAGCATAAGCAAAGCATTCTTCATTGCATCAGCGTGTGTGTGTGTGTGTGTGTGTGTGTGTGTGTGTGCATCACTCTCAGTGAATCAGCATTCCAATGTGTGTGTGTGTGTGTGTGTGTGTGTGTGTGTGTGTGTGTGTGTGTGTGTTCATCACTTTCCTGTTCTGGTGTTCTGGGTAAACCACGGCCTGAAGCATGCCCTGGGGTCCTGCCCCCCTCCTTTTCAGTTCGTTTGCGACCATTGCTGCTGCTGCTGCTCAAAGTTCAGTCCGTCCTGGTTCTGACCCCAATTGGGGCAGTCCTTTCTCCAGTGTCGATGTTCACCGCAGGTGAAACCTGCATCTTCTTCTGTGTTTTTTGTCCATTCTGAGGTGCCTTCTGTCCTCAGTTACTCCTCCTGTCTCGGTCACGCCCTTTTTGCTGCCCGATGATCATTGTTGGTCCGTCACTGTCCTGCACAGTTTTAATGCAGAGTTATCAAGGTCAGCATTCTTTTGCTCGGCCTTACTTTTCATTCGGGCTTGGCGGGCGTCTCGTCACCGCTCTGTCAGCTGAAGCTGACTGAGAATTTTCCCCCGTGTAGTGAAACGGGCCTTGGGTTTAGTGCTCTCCGTCTCTGCTGCATGAGATCACATTCCTGCAGCACTGTTGACATTTTCAGGTCGTTGTTGTGGGTCCAGATGTTGCAGCATTTGGTCAGGGTCACGTAGAGGGGAGAGCAGGAGTCCAGTTCAGCCTCGGCTTTCAGGGCCGCAAAGCAGCCTGTAATTAAGCATAAAGAGAAAAAACAAAAACAGAACAAAACAAACGAAAAACAAAAACAAACGAACAGGAAAATGATGTTGTGTTGGCTGTGTCATTCAGAGAGGGGAGAAACACCGGGACCAGGCCCTGTGTCAGCCTTCTCTCCCCCTTTTTTTGTTTTTTCTCACCATATAATCCACTCATGACCCGCCAAGCTGACAGGACAACACAGGTACATATTAAAATTCTTAAGATCATGTTCAAAAGCCCAAAAATGGACTTTTCTTTCATTCAGAAATCACTTGTATTAATCAACCAGCAGAAAACATGTCACAATTTGAATCTTTTTACCACTAAATTTGTTGTGTCTTGCCTGGTTGGTTAGACCAGTGTTTCTTTTTTCTTTTTTGTTAAATTGTTGTCCTGCAACCCAGAGAGTTTCTTTGTCAGTAATGTATAAACTTTATTATTTAACAACAGAAGTATGTTAAGTTTCGCTGCTTTAACCTTGTTGGAAAATCTTCACATGTTCATGAGTGTAAGCTGTTTCTTCATTGCATGTGTGTGCATTTTGTAGGCAGGCAGGTTAATTTTAACTTTTTCTCAAACTAGGCGTTACCTTAAAAGGAGCCTTTCTCTCACATTTCTCTGCTTGTGTGTGCTTTTGTTTCACCTTTTGTTGTGATGCTCCGGACGCCTTCCCAACCTCCACAAGTCCGTTGGCCCCAAAATTCAACCGAATTTCATGTGCTCTTAAAACCTTCATTCCTCCTCTAATTCTGTCCTCGCTGCTGTCTGTTTCACAGCTGCTGATTCGTGCTGGGTGTGGTTCCCATTACCTATAATTTTGGTTCGGCCGCTGTGCTTGTGGGGGCAGTTGGTCCAGGTCCGCAGCTTCCTGTATTAACACACTAAGAGATTTATTTAATTTCATTTTCATCACTGTTAAACAGATAAGCAGGCAACCCGCCCACCTTGACAGCATAAACTGCACGCCAGTCTCCCAACACATTCCTCTCTCTATAATTCTCCACTACACACCTCTTACCATCTCTCTTTTTATTCTTATTTTTCTTATTACACCACAGAGTAATACACCCAATTATGCCCGTCTATCTCTATGTGGCTCCAAATTCCCTCTTTATTTAATTTCACACTCGTCAGGGGACAGGCACACAACAATTTCAACCACTGAAACGAGGAATTCAACCTTTTTATATTTCACCTATGATAGAACTCAACCTTAGATGTAAAAGCATTCTCTTGTTCTATTCCAGAATAAATGTGAACCCGTGATTACACGGCCGTTCCAGAGTTATTCTGCAGCTATGCGGGAGTCCTCAGTTCCCAAGTTGCCATCTTGGCATCCAGACGCCGCTGGGCCTGGCCGCGCGTCCACGACCAGGAGGGTCGCCACACCTTGAACAAATTAGTTTCCACAGGTACACCAGGCGTCAACCTTAGATCTTAAAGCATCCTCTTCGCACTAATGTCCTCCTATTCAAACACATCAACCGTCACTGTGACTGTGTTCACACTTCACACCCAGAAACACACTCAGAGCGCGCGTCACACAAAACAGCACCCAGAGCGCGCTTTGCACACACTCACCCACAGTGAGACACACAGAGAGCGCTCCTCATCAGCAGAAATTTGCACAGAAACCTCTGAGCTCAACTGTTAGAATTCTTTTGAAACACAACAACCAAAGACCAAATACCCCTGTCTCTGCGTTATGACCGCCACAACGGGGCAAAATCGCATCATAAAAGTGATGCCTGCGTCCCCTGAAGTTATACCCGACACCATAAACCAGGTTTTGCTCTATGTACTTCTTGGCAAGTAAAATTTTACTTTATTTTACGGCCGCAGCCCTTATGACTCGACAGACACCATAAACCACCGTCAAACCTCTATTCAATGTACTGAAACCAGCACCAACCACTACTACACTTCACGGCCGTACCACCGGAACACGGCCGTATCATAAACCAAAACCTACGGACGTGTTGCGCTTTCGGCGTTGCCAGCGTTTAACTACACCGTGAGCCAGCATCTGCTTTTCCTTAAACAACTTCTATTTCATAGCCGGCAGGAGCAAGGACTTAACAGTAACCATAAACAAACTTCGAAACCTCGACTTCAATGTACTGAACTTATGGCCGCGTCTCCAGAAGAAATTCTAATGTATTATTGCTACAGAGGCCAGTATTAGACTAAGTTAAATGTGGAAGGTAAAGTGGGCTGCAACTAGTCCAACGTAGTATGTTATTAGTATCTCGGTAGAAGCAGTTTACTCACACACTGGAATTTAGCCTCAACTTATGTTGTTAGTATCTTGCGCCAAAAACCAGACACCGACAATTTAATGTGAAAATACATGTAACTCAGCGAACAGATTAATTTGGAAAGCCCAATATGCACATTTGGTATAATACAACAGGCTGTGCTTACCTTTTTATTTTTGGACCGGTCCTCTGTTCACCTCGCCTCACGATCTCACCAAAGGCCAAATCTGCACCTCCTCAGCACACCAAAGATCCGGGTCACACGGCACCAAGTTGTTGAAATCTCCCAATTCTTTGAATCTTTGGGCTGAAGGAAGGACAATACTCGGTGTATAAATGCTCAATCAACAATCATTTATTTCCATACAATTCAACACATAAGAGCATTACAACGTCCGGACGGGAGAGATGCCTGCAGAGGGTCAGCAGCATGTCTCAAAATGGTGACGGGTTACTCAGCTTTTTATACTCTCTAGTGGCCCCCACCTAGTCGTAAAAGCCTAAACATTCACATTCTTTCTCTCTTACGGCGCCTAAATTATGACCTCGGCTCCCTGTCTTCTCTGCTCCCTGCAAAGGTGGGGGTGTGGAATGTTGTCTATCTCCCTAGACACCAAGTCTCCTGCTTACAACCTTCTCTTGATGATTCAGCAGTAAAGCATGTCAAGAAAACAGTATAAGACATTCACAGCCGATCAAGGATACAGAGTGATGCACACTTATCTAATGAACTACAAAATGATTATGTTCTTTTAACTCAAAAGTATAATGAGGACTAAACTACATACTGATCACACACTCTATATTAAAGGGTATAATATGATCTACAGCAGTATCATAATTCAACTACTTTGATTACATATATAAGGTAACATATGATAACAGAATAATCTCAACAATAGGAAAGTGTAGGAGAGCAACAGATGAACAAGCGTTACTGTAACAGGAAACACAAGGACGTCATCAGAGGATCTTTATGTTCATCATCATCACTGTTTCCTTGTTCTGTCACAAACACACAACACTTCCTGCTCTCTCTCTGATGGATCTGATTGGCTGTTTCATTCACAGGAGGTCAGGGCGTCACACCAACAGCTTTAACTGCACAACGACACACTTTAAATCATCTACAGACAAACCTGTGTGTTTGATTTATGAAGAAATAATAAAGACGTGTGTACAGCTGTCCATGAAGCAGCTTCTCACACAAACTCTGACACTTCAGCCACTTTAATTCCTGCAAAGCTGCGTAATAAAGAGCTGTGACTGCTATGAGCTGCTGATGATGACTGCATGAAGCTCTCAGCTGAAGCTTCTTTCATTTAGTTTAATGTTAATGTCGCCTTTTTAAGTCTGTGTGAGGATTTTAATGACACACATTAAAGGAGCTTCTTTGATTAGAACCAAATTCATGTTGATTTTCAGCCTGAAATGATAAAAACTTTAATAATTCTGTTTATAATCATCAACCTGGAGACTAATGAAAAGTATAATAGTGAAAGAAAGCCTTTATTATTTGAGTAATGCCTGAATCTGCTCAGAGACAACACAGAGGTGTTGATGACAGTTTGACATTAACTGAATTAAAAACAAAGTGCTCTTATTGTGAAAATCTGCCTCCTACTTCTTTAAATCATTTTTATGTATTTTTTAACCTCACAGTGAAACATTGAGGCATTAATCTGACACAGTTTGATCAGCAGCTGTGTTTTCACTGACGTTTCACTTTGATTTGTTCAGACTGAGCAGAGAGGATCGGTTCTCTGTGTGCGCACTGCTGAGAAACAGAAGCTCATTTCTGCTGTTTCATGAAAAGTGTTATGGAGGAACAAGAAGTTCAGCCTCTAAACTCTCAGCGTGAGGACTGAGTGAAGAGTTTCAGAGCAGAGAGTTTTGGCTCACAGATTTTAGCGTCTACACAAAGAGACGATTACGCACTTGATCTGAGAACATCTCCACCTCCTACAAACAAACTCTCCTACGAGCAGCTGTAACAACTAGGGATGGGTATTGATAAGATTTTCACGATTCCGATTCCACTTTCGATTCTGTTTAACGATTCGATTCTTTATCGATTCTCTTATCGATTCTTTTTAAAAAAGGAGAACACTAAGGTCGATTAGCTTAGAGCTTTGTTTTATATCTTCTCTTTGAACAAGATAGAAATCTAGGAGTAACATGGCCTTACAAACCCAACAGTGAGATCTTAAGAGATCCAGCCTACGGCTCTTCAATGGGGTGTCACAGGATCCCCAGGAAAAAAAATTGTAAATGTAAAATAATAAAATAAATATTCTTCTGTAGCAACAACAAAGTATAACATAAATTATTCTGTAGCAATTACACAAGAATATCCAGTAATGTCCCTGCCTACAATTAAACACATTCACTTACTGAAAATCATCTGCTGTGGCAAATGGGTGCAAACCTTTTACCACAAACTGGGTCACTGCTCGGTGACATTCGTCTATCCTGCCTGAAAGGAGACGCTACCGCTAGACTGCAGCAAGAACTGCCAGCATCTGAGCCAGACTCTGTCTCTCGTCATGGTCACTAAATGCACAGTAATGGCAGGTTTGTAATAAGGCAGATCGCGCTAACATAATATGCACTGTTAGTTGATTATTTACCTGCCGCATTAACGGGCGAGGACGTGCAAACGTTACCGCTGCTGCTGGGTTGAGATTCACGAGTCCGGAGCGGAATTAAAAACACGACATTCATTTAAGGTCATCGTGTCTTTTGTGAGCAAATGCTTTTGCATATTCGTAGTGTTTCCTCCCTTAAATGAAACATCTACTTTGCAAGTATTGCAAGTTGCCCTGTTGTCATCCGTTCTCGTAAAGTATGACCAAACTTTTGAGCGTTTGAGCCGCTTACGCGCCGTGTTTCCTGCCAGGTAAATGACGCTCCGCAACGCGGTGACGTCATTCGGGGCGACTGGAATCGATAAGGGAATCCATCCATCCATCCATCCATCCATCTTCATCCGCTTATCCGAGGTCGGGTCGCGGGGGTAGCAGCCTAAGCAAAGAGGTCCAGACCTCCCTCTCCCCAGCCACCTCCTCCAGCTTGTCCGGGGGAATACCAAGGCGTTCCCAGGCCAGCCGAGAGATATAATCTCTCCAGCGTGTCCTGGGTCTGCCCCGGGGCCTCCTCCCGGTGGGACATGCCTGGAACACCTCGCCCAGGAGGCGCCCAGGGGGCATCCTTACCAGATGCCCGAACCACCTCAGCTGGCTCCTTTCGATGTGGAGCAGCAGCTGCTCTACTCTAAGCCCCTCCCGGATGGCCGAACTTCTCACCCTATCTCTAAGGGAGAGGCCAGCCACCCTTCGGAGGAAGCTCATTTCCGCCGCTTGTATCCGCGATCTCGTTCTTTCGGTCACTACCCACAGCTCGTGGCCATAGGTGAGGGTAGGGACGTAGATCGACCGGTAAATTGAGAGCTTCGCTTTTACACTCAGCTCCCTCTTCACCACGACTGACCGGTGCAGCGTCCGCATTACTGCAGCCGCAGCCCCAATCCGTCTGTCGATCTCCAGCTCCCTTCTCCCATCACTCGCGAACAAGACCCCGAGATACTTGAACTCCTCCACTTGGGGCAGGAACTCATCCCCGACCCGGAGTGGGCACTCCACCCTTTTCCGGCTGAGAACCATGGCCTCAGATTTGGAGGTGCTGATCCTCATTCCCGCTGCGTTACACTCGGCTGCGAACCGCTCCAGTGCGAGCTGGAGGCCCTCACCCGATGAAGCCAACAGAACCACATCATCCGCAAAAATCAGAGATGAGATTCTGAGGCCACCAAAGCGAAAGCCCTCCGCCACTTGGCTGCGCCTAGAAATCCTGTCGATAAGGGAATCGTTTGCAAAAATGGCAAACAATTCCAAGGAACTGAAACAGTGGGAACCGGTTCTCAACAAGAACCGGTTTTCGATACCCATCCCTAGTAACAACCACAACAGGCAGAAGACTGGATTTCTTCAGGTCAGATTTCATGCAGTTTGCATAAATTGTGTGTCACAGACATTGTAGTTCACATTTGTGTGACTCGTTTAAATCTTCTCCTCCTGAAAGTGAAACTCTTACAAACACATAAGGACACAAAAATCCTCGTGTCCACAGCTTTCAGTCCCAAACTGACTCTGAGCCTCGTCAGTAAATCCGTCAGCTTTTTACCATCTAAAGAAGTCTTTGTGCTGCTGCAGACGTTAGTAAATCTGACCCGAAATGTTCTTTTTTCTTTAAACTCACAGGCTGCTCTCCTTTAAATGACCTGCAGGAATCAGCAGGGTCAGAACATGTGTGTGTGGCAGAGTCTGAGCAGAAACCTGCTGCAGGTTGATCAAACTAAAGTCATATTAAGGAGCTACTGGCACAGAATTAAAGTTATAAATGAAGTTTACAGAACACTGTTTGCCTTTAATTCTCTAAGCACAGATAAATGAACACCATTGGACTTTATCAGAAATGAATGAAATATCACTGGGATCAGGTGTAAAGTGACACGTGGAAGACTGGGTTTGTTTTTTAATACTTAAAGTTATCAAACAGAAACAACAGAAGTCCAAATGTTGCACTTGAATACAGAGAGAACAGAAATGATGGAGGAATCATTTAGTTCCACTCAGAAATATGAACGTCAGGTTAATCAGACGATGGACTGAAGAACAATCAGAGTGTTTCCATATAGAAACATCTGTTTGTTCTTAATCACTCACTCAAAAAAGAGAAACTGGATGCCTGTTACATTTACAGGAGTTTGAAGAAAACATGTTTCTGAAATGAACATAATTAAATCATACAGGGAGTGCAGAATTATTAGGCAAGTTGTATTTTTGAGAAATAATTTTATTATTGAACAACAACCATGTTCAGAGTCAGGCAGAGTCTGGGTGAGGCTGGGCCACATTAGGTTTTCCACAGGAAAGGCATGGTTAAAAAATTCCAATCCTCTCAAATCTCTTTTTTTATTTTTTAACACAAAATATTAAAAATAAATAAACAAATTAAGAATTAATAAGAAAATCAATCAATCTGTAAAACATAAATAAAATAATAAGAAGATATTTTTAGTCAGTGAACTTGTGTTTCTTTCAGTCTTCTATATCTGCTGTGTTTAGATTGAAATGTCTGTATTAACAGTTCTATAACCTTCTTCTGAACATGAATGGAACACTGTAGAAAATGAACTGTTCTTCTGAACATGGCTTCTCTTGCCTACTCCTTGCTGCTAGAGACCTGGCAGCGTTTCCTCTCGCATAGCCGAGCCAGATTTGGCCTGAGGGAGGAAGCAGTTGCGGCCCTCAGTATGTCTTGAAGATGATCATCCGTAAGTCTGGACCTGTACTTGGACTTATTGAAGTTCAAAGTGGAGAAGAGCTTTTGGCACAAGTATGTGCTACCAAAAAGGCACATGGTCCACTTGAACATTCGGGAAAGCCGAGGGAAACTAGGGCTCAAGTCTCTCAAAAATTGTCCAAGCTTGTCTGCTTTTCCACTCACCTCCCTGAACTTTGCTTTGAGTTCAGAGTTGCACTGCAGCTCAATGAGCTCCATTTGAAGCACAGAAGGGGCATCTTGCACATCAAAGGAGAAGGGGTCTGCAAAAATGTGAAAGGTGGCTCTGTGTGTCTTGAAGTCAGCAAACCTGTGATCAAATTCCTCCTGTAGCCTCAAAATGACATCAACATACTCGTCAGCACTGAATGGTGTGCCTGCATCCACGAGTGCCTTGCATGCTGGGAAATGGCAAAGGTTTGTAAGAGCCCTTTGTTAGGGGGACCGCTGGACTCTTAGCACCAGCTTTGGGGTCACAGGGTCACATCTGGAACGAACACACACACACACAGACACACACAGACACACACACAGACACACACACACACACACACACACAGACACACACACACACACACACACACACACACACTATGCACAGACTGGTACTCTTTGTTCATACCTGTGTAAGACGTCATAATGAACTTGTGCATATTCATGTAAGCTCAATAAAGAGCAGTGTTACGAGGGAGCAGACGAGAGCGACTGAGGTCAAGTGAAGGAACGGCGCTGTCACAGTTCTCTCCCTCATCAATTGTCTGGTTCCAGCGGTGGGTCTGTGCTAGACGACCCATCACCAGCTTTTTCCACTGGTTACCAGTACGTGGTAGAATCCACTTCCAGATCTGGTTGTCTTTAAATCTGTGAATGGATTGGCTCCATCTTATCTCTCTTTAACAAAAGAATCCAAGTGGAGCCCTCAGGTCTGCAGATAAGCAGCTTCTGACCAGAACTAGACGTAAAAACAGAGGTGAGCTTTATCGATGGCTGCAGCCAAACTCTGGAACAGTCGCCCTTCACATCAGGTCGTCACCAACACTGGACATTTTTAAAAGCCGGTTGGAAACACATTTGTACTCTGTAGCTTTCAATCCTGACCAGTCTTTATAGTCATTACTGTGTATGTTTCCTATTTTCTCTCTACTCTGTGCAGCACTTTGGCTCAAGCTGTTTTTAAATGTGCTGATAAATAAATGTAGATTTCTTTGAATAAAACAGTGGAGCCGAGCTTTGAGCTCAGTGTGTAACAGTGTGTGTGTGAGAGCCATGTAATGTCCATGTGTGCATGCTGACTGTGCTGCTCTGACCCCCCTCCTCCTTTCAGGGTGGAGCCTGCTGGAGTCCGATGGTTGAGACCAGGTCTGAGGAAGTGTAAGTGTGTTTTTAATGGGATTCATGAAAACAAAGCAGCACACATTCAACCATCTTCATCATGTCAGGAGTCATCATCAAAGTGTCAATCAATGAACAGATGATGGATCAATAACTGCAGCTGGATTGTGTTTGTTCTCTCCATCAGATTCCTGTCAACTCACAATCGACACAAACACAGTGAACACAAAGCTCCAACTGTCTGACAACAACAGGAAGGTGACACGTGTGGAGGAGGTTCAGTCATATCCTGATCATCCAGACAGATTTGATGATGTTCGTCCTCAGCTGCTGTGTAGAGATGGTCTGACTGGTCGCTGTTACTGGGAGGTCGAGTGGAGAGGAGACGTTTGTATATCAGTGAGTTACAGAAGCATCAGAAGGAAAGGACGCAGTGATGACTGTTTGTTTGGATGGAATGATCAGTCCTGGAGTCTGAGCTGCTCTGATGATGGTCCTCGTTATGTCTGGCACAATAAGATACAAACATCCATCTCCTCCTCCTCCTCCTCCTCCTCTGTCTCTAACAGAGCAGCAGTGTATGTGGACTGTCCTGCTGGCACTCTGTCCTTCTACAGAGTCTCCTCTGACACTCTGATCCACCTCCACACCTTCAACACCACATTCACTCAAACTCTTTATCCTGGGTTTGCGTTCTTGTCTCCTGGTTCCTCAGTGTCCCTGTGCTGAGTGGAGTGTAAAGAGTGTCTCCTGTTACAGAAACACTCTGACTGTTGAACAGATAGTTCAGTCTGTACATGTCTGTCTCTTTCACTCACAAACACGTTTTCAGATTCATGGATTCAATCAGTTGATGTTTGAAACTCTTCTAAATGATTCCTTGTAAACTTCTTCCTCTTCAGTCACAAACAAACAGGAAGTGATGTCACATGTGTTCCTGTCCACACAGCAGAATGAGTCTATTGCTGACAGTGATGTACAAACAGAGTGAGCATTTCTGAGGCCCAAAATAAACTGAGTAGTTCACTGAATGAACAATGGACTGTGAGCTCAGTTCCTTCATCATTAGTATGGATTATATATGTATATGTATTATATTAGTATCATATATATCAGGTGCTGCTGCTTTCAGTCATTGTGCAAATGTGCTGTTTGTAAGCTTGTAAAGCTGCAGTCAGCTGAGACTGAAGAAGTCACCTGATCAGTGAGCAAACGTTTCTGAAAACGTCCAGATGAACAGAATCAACCTTTTGGGATCAGCCAGCAATGCAGCATCATTGTTGTTCAGCTTCAGAGGTTTGCAGGAATGAACTGATGACCAGAAACAGCTGCAAAGTCCAAGAAAATACCAGCTGGAGTTCAGCTGCATTTGAAGAAGTCAAAGAAAAGTAAGGATGGCAAAGGGCGACGTTTTCTTCCAAAGAGCTGCAAACATGGTCGACGCCTCATTAGAAGAATCATCTGGACATTTGTGAGGAACTCTGACCAAGAAAGCAACGTCACACAGATCCAACAGACAGTTTCCATGACTGCAAGTGTTGAGTGGAAAAATGCTACATTGCATTATTGCATCCTCTCACCACAGGAGGCGCTGTTGGCACCACTGATTGCTGATCAGCTGTTCTCTGATGATCTGATTGATACTGTGAATAACGGGACTCACTGAACTCTGTGACACAGTGAAGATTACAGAGTTTAACTTCAACATCTGACTGACGTCACACAGACAGAAGGATGAACCAGTGAGGCACAGAACACAGTTACTGGAGATACTGGATCAGCTCCATGTGAACCTCTGATGGAGAAGCTGCTGAGCCAGAGAAACATCAGGACATGACAGCAGCTGCACTTATCTAACAACATGTAGCAGAGCTGATCTATGTTAGAGGATCTATCACAGCAGCTGAAGCCAAAGTCCAACACTGGATACCAGCTGAGCCTGTGCTGAGTGTAGTGTTACAGGAAAAGGGCAGAAACACTGGTAGCTCCCAGTGATGCTGACTGGGGCACAGAGCTGAATGATGCAGCATCAGGACACTGTTTCAGTCTGACTGACAGAGAAACCTGTAGCTGTATCTACATGTGAGGCAGAGGCCACACAAGCAGCTTTCTATGTTTCACAGTGACTGAGATCTTCAGTGGGGGTGGACATGCTCCTGTACAGACCTCTGAGGAGAACCAAGGTGCAGTCAAAGAGTCCAGTCTGTCCTCACAGATGTGAACATGTGCTTTCATCAGGTCTGCTGTCAGCTAGCAGGCTCACATCAGAATCACTGTTCCTGAAAAACACAGTCTGTGTGACATCATCAGTCAGCTGATGGTCCCAGATCTGAATGGTTTCTGTCTCTACTGAGGAAGTCAGAGAATATCACTGAGGTGTGGATCAGGTCTGAGTGAGCTGTGGAGGGACAGCTTTAAACAGTCCACAGGTCTCACGTCCTGCTCAGTCTGGTAGCAGATACCTCGTATTGTTCCAGATGTGCTGACATCAGCAGCAGCACAGCTGTGTGATACCATGAATCTCAGTTATTGATCCAACACACAGTAAATACAAAGATCAGGATTTCTGAGAGTAATCATTATGAGTCTGAACACATGATCACTGAATGTTAGTCTCCACAATAATAAGCTAACACAAGCAAACACAGCTTTCAGCTCTTATTTTGAAACTGGCTTATTTAGAGAGCTGTGATGTGAGCGTGCCTGGCTCTGAGGCACTTGGGTCAGCCTCTGTTGTTTAGAAGTGTTACAGACTGTGAATGACACAGACCTGTCAGTTTCCATGTTTGTCTGTAACACAGCTCAGGGGCTCCATGCTGAACGCATCCATCCAGTGTTATTGATCCAGGACTGATACCAGCATTGGGATCAATACTACAACACACAATCACATGTGTCCACGTGATGTGTTTGACCAGCTTTATTCATTAATGATCAATCAGCTTATTTACTGCATCTGAGTCCAGCTTCATTTAAATGATCCAACCATGAAAATGACATCAGTCCTACAGAAGCACTTCATGCTAACAGGAAGTCATTGATTAAGGTGGAATAACACAGAGACACAACCACTCACAGCTAACCTGACCCCACTAACTGCATGTGTTTGGACTGTGGGAGGAAGCCGGAGTACCGGAGAGGACGCACACAAACACGGGAGAACATGAAGCTCTGAAACAAAGATGGTGGATTTGACCTCAGGACCAGGCGGGGTTACGGGGGCCATGACCCCCCAATAATAGATCCAGCTACACTGAAACTGTCAATTTCATTTACTTTTACTGTTTTAAAGCTATCAGGCTGCTTTGTGGCTCACTCAATACTAAACTAAGATACTTTCAGTGTGAATCATTTGCAGGAACACAGGCAGGATTTAAAGTGCAGAACTTTACAGTCTCTGTCTCAAAGTTGGTCTGAACATGCTAACAGCTCTTTGTTTTTTTCAGTTTTCACTGGTTTGATGTAATGAAAGAAATTTTAAAGAAGCAGACGATTGTTGTTATTTTAGTTCTATAGTTTCATAAATCGTGGTGTGGATCTAAGTCAACATTCAGAATAAATAAGATAATACAGCACTTTGATGGTTGCCTTTGTATTTTCCCAGCAGTGCTCAGGTTGGTTCTCGGCTACATTTACATACAGATGTTAATGTGTTCAGCAGCTGGACTCATCTGAGGAAGGAACATTGGAAAGGTGCTCAGTGCACAACTGCATCACTAATTTTATGTAAGACCCTGTGTTTTATTGTATTTATATATTTGTAACATTTGACTCAAACACTTTTGGGAAGGATGAAAATGTTTTCAGGAGGAAGTTTTTCCTTCTGTCCGACTGCAGTACACACAACACTGCGTCTCCCTCCCTTATCACAGTTCCTCAGGCTGCTGATGAGCGCCCCCTGGTGTCAGTGTTGATGACGTCATGCACAGTGAAACATAAACAGTGTCTGTTAATAAAAAATCATGTGTCCATTTTCATGTTTGCATCATGTTTCTGTAAAATCATCAGCTGTTTCTGAACCTTCTTCATTGTTTGACTCATTCCAACAGCTGTGAGCTGTGATGGAGTCAGAGCAGCTTCATCACTGATGTTCAGGTGAAGCTGAACTTAATAAACTGTAGAAATGATCAGGATTCAGGCTGGATGTGTAAAACACTTCTGTGTGAGGTCGCAGTGCTTCATATGTGTGTGTGGGCTGAAGCACACACGTGTGAGTCCTCAGAGGTTTCACACACATCACTGCACACACTTATAATCCTAGTTTAAGCTTGTGGATCATATCGGACACATCAGCAGCTCTTTGGAGACAAAGATTTGAGATTTAAGATGAGTCATGGTCTTTCTATCCATGGTAGCTTCCACTGCTGAGGCTCGGGAAACATGAAGAGGATAATTAAGAGCAAGCATCAGCTCTGTCTCATCTAACTACACAGTATTATGATCATGCACTTATGTCTCAAACTAAGACACAATGAGACACAATGAGTTCTGTGAGTCTTTAGATTATCAGTAATTCTGGTGACAGTTTGACGCTCAGTGGAGCCATTTTTGGTTTGTGATGAGTGTTTTGTGAGCTTCTGTTTTGTGAATCGCTCTTTGTAATTTAGAAGATGGTGCAGAAATGTGCGCGCCCTTATCTGAGAGGACACGGAGAGAGTGTCGCAGACTCGAGGTGAGGAGATAAACCTCGGAGCAGGATGGCCTGCACGTTACCCATGTGCATCTTTTCAGTGACATCAAGTGAACCCATAATAAGCATTTCTATGTCTTAGACATCATGTCCATTTCTAATGAGAGATTATTTTTAAATGAGGGAAACCTGGTCTAACAACACGCTTCCAACAGAGCTAAAGGTTCACCACAGTGAGACGGTGGGACTCTGATAAGAACTGAAACACTGTGTATGAACAGCTGAGACAAAACTATATATAAACACTCATTTATTCCAGTTTAGTTTACAATGATTTCAAAGTAATGTGGAACGATTCATGTTCATGAGCTGTTACAAACACAACTATTGATTTGTCTATATATGGTCGGACTACAAGGCTCGTGTTGAGGCTCTTGGAATAATGTGTGAATTACAGCAAGAAATGATGGTTTCCCATTTTACCAAAGTGGAATAAAATCACCACAGCAAAGAAATCATGTTATTGTCTGCAGCTAAAATATATGGTGAACATGGTTTTATAATAATGTGCAAACACAACCTCACTCTGCTCTATACGAGGAGCCAACCACAGCTGTCCGGGTCTTCATCCACCACCTCCACCATCTTTGCTCATCATCATTCACTTAATTGCTGATTGGTTTAAATCAAACTCCATTACAGGTTCAACTCCATTATATAACAGCATGTTGACTTTGGATCTGGTGTGCAGTGCCACCTTAAAAGATGAGGAAACTAAGAGATTACAAAAAAAGAAGTGGAGGAGTTAAAGAGCTGCAGCAGATTAACAGTTTCTGACAGTCATGTGTTAGAAATAGGACGATTAGATGAGCTGAGGGATCCATCTACTGCTCAGTGAAGCCTCATCAGAAACAGTCTCAGTGGAAGGATGGCTCTATTGTTAAGGAAGGACACAGGCAGAAAGACTGGCGTCTGTCACACAGGAACTGGACTGAAAATCAGCTGCACATATTCATCAGTACATGCAAACATATTATAGGTGTGGAATTCAGGACAGTACCATCAGAAGTTGATCCACTGTGCAAATGTCTGATTGGCAGTGGCTTCATTTTTCACTATGAACAAACTGCTAATGCAGCATCACAGGACGTCAGCCATGGATTGGCCTCCCCAGACCTCAACATTACTGAAACATCTTAACAGAGGATGGAAACAAAGGGAACCAACATCCAAGAAAAGACCAAGACTCCAGGCTGTGCTGAATTATAAAGGTGGACTGACCTCCAGGGTCCTTAGTATCATATAAGCTCAGTTTGTGTCTTATATACTTTCCATTTATATAACAAAATATATAGAAAGGAGGGTGGTTTAAGATGTGTGTAGAGTTTTATTCATTATCTTTAGACAAACAAAGAAAGCACCATCCATTCGTCTCCAGTCTGTATGAAAAACAGGGGAAAGGTCAAATTAAACCTTTGAAATTCCTTTCACAATAAATCCATAAATAAACAAAATAAAACATAGAAAAGTGTTTAAACCCACTTTTCCATAAAGCTGTCAATAGGAAATGTTCCAGTAAACATGTCTGTGTTTCTGCTGTTTTCCTTTCATGCGTCCACAGCTGACAGGTAACCCTATTGGAGTCGCCATAGTGACGGGTGGCGTCTCAGCTTCAGCGTGTTGATGGGCACAGCCATGGTTACCACAGCTGGAGTTGGTGTACGGCGAGCTGTGAGAGGACAGAGATGGAGAACGCACATTTAACTCTTTAACAGGAGATACGTTACGACTAACAGACGACTGCTGTCTACATGATGTCTTTGCAGCCCTTATGCTACATGTTACACAACTTTTCTTCATGCCAACAAGACTGAGGTGCCACATAGTCGACACATACAGCTGATTATGATGCATGTTTTACTATTGCTATGTTCACATCATCTGCTTGGCTTTATTACTGAGAGCCTGGAGATCCTCTGACGTGTGCATGGCTGATGTGAAGTATGATTAGTCCTACATGACATCAACAGCAGAGGCAATGAAAGCTTTGTTGTTAACAGGTTGTAGGTAAAGTCAAATGTCTACTTCTACACTTGTGTTGGGTAAAGTTCGTCTCACTGCAGCAGATTTATATCTGTGCTTTCACAGGGCGTGATGTGGAGCTCAGCGCTGAGGTGCAGGTCTCCTTGGAGACGGCATCCTGGCTGAAATATTATCATGCTTCCAAAACATTTCAGCTTTTATTTTGAAAGAAACAAGACTTGAAAACGAGTCCCCTTCTTCCTCTTTGTCTTTGTTCTTCAGAGGAGTGTCACCTGGACAAACTCAGGGCTGTTCTAGAGCCTTTCTTATTATTTGACTCCATAGAAATAAAACTGAATGGAATCAAAGAAAAACTCCCAAACAGCTAAAACACTTTGCTTTATTCTCTTTTTTAACAAATACGTTGAAGTCCATCCACAACAACACAGCTGAGATCTCCTTTGTAATCAAGTGTTTCCATCCTTTGTACAGATCTGCATACAAAACAATCATTTACGTCCCACAGAAGTCTAGTTACACGTAACTATACAAGAACTGGTGAATGACAGAAACATGAGACACATGATCACAGGTGATAACAAAAAGAGAAAGAATTCATGTGTTAGTGATGTTTTTCAGCCCTGATGGCTCATGTTGGAGAAACAAGCTGAGGTACGTGGAAAGTTCACACACACAAGTGGGCGTGAGCGCACACACACAGAGAGAAACACAACTGAAGCATCTGTTTGCTGTTTCTGCTTTCATCATCTCTGCTGCTGTGTCAGGCTGGGGTCTCTCAGTGACGTGGTTGAGGTGAAGTATGACGAGTATCCCTGATTCAGTCCATCGAGACAAAGGGCAAAGAAAGCTGTTGTTAACAAACTCTATGGTGATGTGGCATTTAGCTCTGACTCTACGCTCTGCTGAATCCTTTGAACCTGCTGATCAGTAAAGCTCTACGTGCTGCAGCAGATTGAGCTCATCTGTGTTCACAGGTGTGGACCTCAGCGCTGAGGTGCAGGAGACTTTCATTCAGTTCTCCCTGCAAACAGCATCCAGCCTGGAAATACTGTCATCTTTCCCAGAAACGGTGCTCTTATCTCAGAGAAGAAGTCTGATGTAAATAACTGCAATCAACAGTGATGTTCTGCACAGATCACTTTTCCATTTTGCTCTCTAGATGAGTCCCAGCTGCCTGACCTTGTGTCCAGGTGATCGTCTCACTGAGGAGCTTTTGTTCTGAAAATCTCACGTCCATCACCTGTTTCCTTTTTACTATCTCTGCTCTTTCTTTATTCACAATGCTCATAATATCACACAATTATATTCATCACCTGCATGTTTTTATCCAGCTGCTGTTAGAACCAAACAAATAAAAAGGATGAAAAGCCTGAAATCCTTTGATTTATTACATTTGAAACAAATATGAGAGCATCCCTAACAGCACAGCTGAGACCTTTGTTTTAATCAAGCCTTTGTATCGACACACTTGTAAAGATTCATATACAAAACATAATAGAATAAATCAATATAAAATACACATAATCACAAAAATGCAGCCATGTTGTGAGTTTGCATCTAAAACATGCATGTTTCCCTTTGTACAGGCAGATTTACAGCAGACAAAGCAACACGCTGATCGACTTTGACCGCTGCAAAAACAAAATACCCACCAAGTCTGAAGTCGATCAGAGGAACTGTTGACAGACTGACAGACAAACAGATGCTTGATTCATTAGTGCGATTAAATGTTCTTCTTTAGCAGCATCACTTCATGTGTTTGTGTTCCAGGAATAAAGGTCTGTTTAAACTGGACGTCTCCTCAGCATCACTCGTGCTGTCATGGTTTCAAAGCTGTGCAGAAAGAATCTGAGGGATGATACAGAGGTGACCAAAGTTACAAACATCCAGCTGTGCTGCAAATGTTTGCAGAGCTCCAAACTCTTTGGCTTTCTGCAGAGCAAGTATGGAAGAAGCACCTGAGCTAACTTCAGTTTAGACGATATGAGGAAAAATGCTGCTTCCCAAAGTTTCCTACAAGTATCCAGTTTATATTTAGAGAAGCGAAGGCTCTTTATCCTGACAACTACTCCCTGGTGGATCCCTGTCCTGTGACAGCAGCAAAGACTGTGTATCAGTGTCATCAAAGCCACTTCAATAACCAGTGTTTAAAGCTCTCTAGCAGATGGACTTCAGTGGCAGCAGCCTCTGTCTGCTGTGTACAGAAGGTTCTCTGATGAAGCACACAGCAGATGCTGCACTACAACAGCAGCAGCAGCTCAGCTTCAGTTTGCTTCGACGCCCTTTTTGACCTGTGAAACAGCAGAAAATGAAACATTTCAACACCCGTTTGTTAGCGTGAGCTATTCTGCTGTTTTTCATCATTTCACAGGTGAAATAAAATCACATTTACTTCCTGTAGGAGTGATCGTGTCCAGCCTGACTGAGACCATGTGCTCCATCCTGCACAGGTAATAAACCTCTGACATGAAGGGCTGTCAAGTAGTTTTAGACAAATGGGGGTAAAAGAGACGTTAAAAGCTTAAAGAGAAACTACATTTTCTAAGAACTGTCTGACGTTCACCTCTCACACAGTGGATACGATTCTGCCGCTGCAGGAATAATCTTTGTGCTTATGAAACTGTCCATGTGTTTGCAGAAAATGTCACATGTTCAAAGCCATCCCAGCACCTGGGGTTTGTATAAGTGCAGCTGCTGGTGGGGAGATAGTCTCACTCTTCTATATAAAGAGTCAGCAGGCAGCAGATCTTCATCTGTGATCTCCTCCATCATCACGTCTTCACTCTTCAGCAGCTATGGCTTCACTTCGTGCCCTTCTGGGAGTGGTGCTGTGCTCCTCATGGTTTCTGCTTCTGCCTCAGGCCGACTTTGATTTACAGAGTCATCCATAATATTTTTTATTTTTTATTTTACTGCCCATCTATTTTCATACAAATGTCTCCGTCTTATGGAAAAGGGGTGGAGCTTATCCAACGAGGACAGGCAGGGCCCCCCCAGACAGTTTAGCAGTCTATACAGGAGGCTGACCTTTGCAACATGTACTTCTATAATGACTTCACCATTTAGGTTATTTGGTTATGTTTCACCCTGGATTTTGTGTGATAATATTTATTTTGTCCACTGATTTAAAAACAACAAACTATATGAATATAAAACAGAGTGAACAACAAAACATCAGCTTTGGAAACTTTGATGTAAAATTCTGCAATTGTTTTCTCAGATATAGCATAAATCAAACTAACATACATCAGTGTGTTATTAATGTGCACACACACACACACACACACACACACACACACACACACACACACACACACACACACACACACACGTGTTACAATAAACAGCTCTTATGCTTCTGTATGATTCTCAGTGCTTTCCATTTGCGTGTCCACAGGTTGCTGTAAGTGGTGCTTGACTGCAGTTTGCTCTCATTTCAAGTGGTTTGCTGTCACAAAGCCAACAGGAAGTCCGGCCATGGTTGAGCCAACTGAAGATGGGTTGAAGGTGGCGTCCTCGTTTCCTCTGTGAGCGCGAGAGGACAGACAAAGCAAACACCGTTTGGACAGCATTAAAATATTTACACTGATGATTAATGTTGTGTCTTTGCACCTGTAGCGATACATGTTGGAAAATGGAGACTTTAGCCACCAAGACTGACGTGCCTGGAAACTTCCCTGTGAGTACGCCCACAAAGACAGGAAACAGTTTAGCCACCGCGGTTAATCCTCCATCATCATCATCCAGTATTTTCCACATCTTTTCTTCTGCTGTTTCCCTTGTTGTCAGTCACGGGGTTTGTGACTGAAATGCGTGTGGTCGACGGGAAGCCTGACGAGTACGGCCTGAATCATTCCATCAACACCGGACGGAGTGAAACCTTTGTTGAAAACAGATTATATGGTAACGTTGCATTTAGCTTCAGTAAACTGTGAAGTTACAGCAGCAGATTTACATCACGTGGCTTCACAGGAAGTAGTCTGGACCTCAGCGCTGAGGTTCAAGCAGCTCTGCTTGCAGACGGCATCCTTCCTGAAAATGTTCTTCATCTTCCTCAAACCAGAACTTTTACATTGGTGCTGAAGTTCTATATAAAAACAGCCTGAAATACAAAGTGATGTTGTGCACTGATTACCTCACACTTTCCATGTTTCCTTCTACAGAGGAGTGTCCGCCTGAGTGTTTTGTCTGATCTGTTGTTGATCGTCTCATTGACACTGCATGCAGATCTGACACCAGGGCTGGACTGGGACAAAAAATGGTCCCGGGCATTTTGACTGGAGACCGGCCCCCCAGGTATTAAAGGAAAAACCATGAAGCCTTTGAATGAAAACAAACGCTGTTGTCACAGTGATGGACGCTGTCTTGTTGGTATACATGCATCAGTCTAATAAACTTAAACCTGCACCATCCTCCCTGTCCTGCTATTCTAAACAGGAAGTAGACTGTTGGTCGAGTTAACCTCCTGAACATCTACAACACACGGTGGAAACCTGACATTAAGACAGAGACTAGAGGTGAGACATGATCATTGCTGATTACTGATGACAGATTTAGATATGTTTTCATAAACCTTTCATTTGCCACATCAATAAACAGCACGGCAGGGCAAAATATGTTTTCTAACATGGCAACCTTTAAAAAGTGAAAGGAGACAGAAAGACAGCTGAGAAAGAATCAAACGGACTTTTTGATGCATTTTACACACAGTACTGGTGCAGAATCTAGAAAATGTGGGAAACACTGGCATCATATGCAGTACTTACTTCTGAAGAAATTATGATGGGACCCTAAAAAATGACTATGTACAATAATGGATTTCTATACATTTTACATCAGATGGAAACGTTTGTTGTAAGATTCAGATAATTATTTATTAAAAGTGAGACATTTTAAATGAGAATAAGAAAGAAAAGTATTTCTTTGTGCCCCCCTCTCCCTGTTAATGCCCTACCTGCCCCCCTGGCAACACTTTGCTAGACCCGCCCCTGCACAGTTACCAGCTGTCAGCTACACAAAAAGGATCCTGGTGTTATTTGTCTCTCAGAAACAGTTCATAACTTCAACTCATTTTTGTTTTGTCATGTTTTGTTCTTTACATTGTCTTTCTTCTATATAATTGTTAAACATTTAATAAATATGTCTACAAAAAGATTTTAAAAATCAGACATTTCACACAGACACCCAAATGATTTCTGACTGATGAAGGGGGCTGAAGGTGCCCTGCTCTTGCCCAGCTTCTGCTGCTCTCTCCCTGCTCACTGTCAGCAGCTGGCAGCCTCGGTCCTGCCTGAGACTCTTCATCTATCAGTGCCAAAGAATATGGGAAATAGCAACGCACAACATGCACATTACAAAACAAGCACATGAATCAGCATTACATTCATTAGTGAAGTGCTGACGTTCGTTCCTAAACTTTGGGCCTTAATTAACATCACTGTGAACTAATGTTTGCTTTGCTTCTTAACCAGTGAAGCAGCGAGGGGCTTTCTGAGGTTCCTGCTCGTAAATGCCCAAAATGAGTCGAGTATTTCTCTGCAACTACAAACTCTGTTTTCATCAGAGGTGTAAATATTACAGCACTGTGTCAGAGTCACTGAGGCTGGAACACAGAAAAAGGAAGTAGATGTATTTATTTTTAGACTTTATTGCCTGGAACCACTTTAAAAATACGCTTTGGGTCACAATTAACTGCAGAAAACCAGGAATCCACATATGAACATTATCTGTGCAGAGATTTATGCTTCTGAAGGTAAACAGTGAAAACTTGCAGCACTAAATGCACAGATAGCCAGGCGTTTCACATTTTGGGACCATCTGCCAGTTTTCATTTCTTAGGTATTGAAGAGCAGAAATGATTGAATTTTATTTACATGCTTAAAAATGTTTGCTTTTGAATATTATTTGAAGAATTACCCACACACTCAGGCACTGTGGGCCTGTTTCCCTTTGCACAACCGAGTGTTGGAAACGGGCCTTTTCTCTTTAAACTCTGAGGGGCTGTAACTTTGGCTTCTATTGGCAGATTTGCATGATTGACCCTCTTTTTAAAATAGTTTTAGCCAAGAGAATCAAGCTAACATCACTGTTTTTACGTCAGCTCACGTCACACGAGCTGTTTCAAGAAAAGTCCTCCTGTCACACAGCAATGCCTACATCAATCACACCACTCTGCTTAAATAATAATAATAATGTTTAGTGAAGCAGGTGAAGCAAAGGGCTGCTTTTAATAGGCTGGGAGACCCAGGTGTGCTGCTTTAGCTGCTGAGCCTCTCATGCTAGCCTCCATCTATAAGCTGGGATCACAGGAGCACTGCAGTCCTGACTAGATCAAGGATTGTTATTCATGCAGGTGACAAAAGTTTACATTCACAGAGTCATAGGATTGAGCCTGGTTTGAAAAGCAGCTGTTTAATGCAGCTGCTTAGAGTTCACACACAGTAGAAGAATCAGACTTGAGTCACATTTCAAACACTGGAAAAATACTCAGCAAGTAACAATGAAAACAGCACAGACTCAGTATATCCTGTTCAGTCCTGTGTTTGATATGAATGTGCTGTTCAGAGAGGATCTCATGTCCTCTTTTACAAAGCCTTTGTTTCATGATGTTTGTGTATAAATGAATGTAGGTGTGTTTCTAAGTGTGAAGGAGCCCTGGGAGAAAAGACTGAAGCTTGTGCCAAAGAACAAACAGGAAAGAAAGATCAGCATTAATGAAGACGAGCACAGAAGGAGCCCAAGCACGTGTTGCTTTTTCAGATTTCTCTAAAAGTGTGTGTTCATTTGTTCCATCCTTCACAACAAACAACAGCTGACAGACACACATGCACTCTGTGTCACTTCACAGGGGCTGATGAAAGTGGACACAGTAAAGGGAGAGCTGGACCTGCTCTACACATCCTGCACTCTGTTAACAGACTTTATTCTGCAGCATCAACAGATAAAAATATATGAAGATATAGAAACGTTTAACATTGTGACTGTTCACATTAGTGAAGCTGTTACTTTGCTGCCAGGTGGGAAAAGAAGCCTAAAGCTGAGTCTGATTAAACATCTGCTGCACCAGAGAGTTTCATGGCCCTGCTTTATCCTGTGCTTGCTGACCACCTCGTCCTGAAACCTCTTCATCATCCTCACAGTTGTGTGAAGAAAGAGGGAAGCAGGTGGAAACCATCTGTGCTGCTGTGTTCACTTGTGTGTGTGCGTCTATGGTCATATCTAATGTGTACCTACAGACAAACACAAACACAAACACCTGGCATTGCACAAGAGTCTCTATGGAGCAACCTGCAGATGTCAGAGATGTGATTAGAGGGTAAAGTGGACTAGTGAGAGCATCTATGTTGTTGTTGTCTGCTGGGGGACAGCATCAGCTCCAGAGATGCATCAGGATCAGCAAACTAATCTGCAAGGCTGCAAGTGTCACTGAAGGAGTTTGAGTCAGTGAGGGACTCAAACTCACACAGCTGGTCAAGAAGGCTCAGCAGCTGCTGTATTTCCTGAGGAGGCTGAGGAAATTTGGTATGTTGGCCAAGATCCTCAGCAGGTTCTACAGCTGCACTGTGGAGAGCAGCCTGACAGCTGCATCACTGCATGGTACGGCAGCACTACTGCAAACCGCAAACGCCTGCAGAGAGTGATAACAACTGTGGAGAAGATCATCAGGACCCCGCTGCCCTCTCTGCAGAGCAGCTACCATCACAGAGTCCAGAGGAGAGACACACCTCTGCCCTCGAGACGAAGGTGTGAAATGTAGAACATCCAGACTCAACAACTCCATCTTCCCCACTGCTATCAGACTCCTGAACAGCTGACCGACCTCAAACTGCAGTTTGCACATCAGGTCACTTTGCACACTAAGTTCATTTTGCACATTAAACTCCATGTACATCCATGTACATCGACATCTGCAGACCACACGTGTCTTCAGTTACTTATTTGTACTTATTTGCAGTTATTTATCTTTTTATTTTATTTTTTTAAGTTATTTCTTATCCTTATTTTATCTTTTTATTTATTCTTATCTTGTTCTTTTAACCATTATCTAACTTGGCATTGTGCACGGTGTGTTTAGATTCAGTTTAAATTCAGGGACATGGAGCCCCTGTTGATCCTCTACCTAATCACACGAGCCACGGTGTGAGAACGGGTGTGGGTCTCAATCAGCCAAGGTTTTGGGTGAACCCATTGTGAGATCTAGCCCCACCCCATCATGTGATTTCCTGTGATCAAATGTCCCAGGATGTAAGTGGGCGTTAAGACGTCCATGTCCCTCTTCAAGCAACTTAAAGAAGTCCAGACGCTTTTCTTTCCAAGCTCCTTCAACAACATCATTCATAGAACAACTTCCAGCTTCTTTTGCTCGGCTACAGTTTGGATGGATTTGCAGATGCAACAAGACTAAAATGGTTAGGGTCAGGAGGTCAAAGGTCAGAGCTCCTGTGGGTCTGAGGGCGGCCTCACGCTGGAGAAGGATGAAGGAGTCTGACCTGAGCCAGTGTTTGACATGAACACATCAGCACTGCTGTCAGTGAGCCTAACGACAGCCGTTAGCATCATTTCAGTGTTTCAGTCATAAAAACACTTCCTGTCTCTGTGGTGGTTACAGTGACATCATGCAGTTTGTGCTTTGACCTCCAGAGGGCGACAAATCAGCACAGACAGAGAGCTCCATTCAAACTTTGCTGCCATCAGAAATAATTCTTCAAATATAATCATCAGTGTTTGAGCAGTTATGATATCAGGGACAATCTAGACATGTGTGACAATACTGAACATGTCACATGACACACCTCAAACATCATGTGATCCACTCTCAGTCTGCACTTTCATTCATGACTTCAACAGGTTGAAACGAGCTTTGAAGAAACATTCAGTGAAATAAATCTTTCATGGATTCATGTGAGCAGCAGATGAACTTTGTACCAACAACATCTTCAATAACAGAGTCTGAATGAAGCTCAGGTGTTGATGCTGCTCACTGATTGGACGCTTGCTTTCAGCTCTGCTCTCAGTCTTTACTGCACAGGTGAAGGTAGAAAGTGTGACTGGATCTATAGACTGGAAACAGAGAAACATGCTGAACATTTGAAGCTTTGCAGCAGAAATGTTCATGTTACAAATACAGCAGAGCTGATCTGGGATCAGTGTGTTCACACCTGCAGCTACAACAAGGTTTCATGTCTCCACACGTCAGCATGTGAACTTTACTCTGACTCAGTCTGAGCAGTCAGACGGCATATTTTTAAAGTTAACACATCAGCACACACAGAGCTGAGCCCCTCCCACCTGTGCTGAGTTTCAGGTGGAGCCCCGCCTCCTTCCAGGAAGCAGCTCACCTGTGTGTCCGTGTTTAGTGTCCAGGTGTGGAGTGGAGCTTGTTGTTGGTGTGTGAAGAAACTGTAAGTTTGCTTTGTTTCCTCCTTTAACAGTTTGTCTTTAGGAACTTTACTGTTTGTTCAGCTCGTGTTTGATTTCTTCACACAACAAACTGTGTGTGTTTGTATTTCCGGTCTCTCCATTAAAGTCAGTGTGTAATGTTTCCTGGCTAACATCAGCTGTGTGCAGCTTAGTTCAGCACAAATCTGCCGCTCCATAGTTCACGGTAACGGACTCACAGCTGGACCAACGAGGCCGAGTGTGTCCGCCACTCTGAGCTACGTTCGTGTTTGTGTACTTGTAGTTTGTACTTTGAGTTCACTCAGAGCCCACAGAGGACGCAGCGTACGTGATGACGTCACAGCCCTTTACCTCCTTTACTGTCACTGTGATTAATATTTACACACGAGACACCTGCAGAGCTCTGACGCTAAGCTAGCACACAGCATGCTAACACTAAGCTAAAGCTAGGCTAGCCAAGAACCCAGAGTGACGTAAAGCTGAGTAAACACTGACCCCAGACCAGCACCGTGATAAAGTGAGCTGCTGCTGCTGAACTTGAACAGGTAACAAAGTGATGAGCAGTCAGGCTGCAGGTTTCTACCTGTTCATGTTTCTACAGTAGAATCACTTTGAAGTGTCTTTGTGCTGTTTCATCTTTGATTTGTGTTCATAAACACTCAGAGAAACATCACGTGACCTCATCAGGATCTGTGTTGGTGTGTGGGGCTGTACCTCAGCTTTATGTTGTTACATGCTCATTTGTTCATTTCACACAGTAACATCAAAGTAATGTTATGAGGAGTAATGAAGTAACGTACTCCATTACTTTTAATCAAAGTGTTCTGTGTAATATGTGTAATAATGACTGTTTTGAGTAATGACCAACACTGATCACAACAAAGAGGAAATGCCTCCAACATGCACAAACATTTGAGCCACAACATGCAGTTAATGTGCACAAATGTCTTTGATATGCTGCTCAGTGATGGTGGTGACTGTCAGAGCAGAGCTACTGAGAATCAATAAGTAATATCAATGATGGGATCAGAATCACTAAATTCTTCTCATCCCTGTCAGTATCATACATGTGCTGTATAATGTGATAAATGTAGAGGTGCTGGCTGTTCTCTCACTCTGCTGTTTAGCTGTAAAGGACGCCTCCCTGCCTTTGTCTCATTCATGACCTTTAATAGTCTCTTCTAACATGCAGAGATCTGTATGATCTGTTTCATAGAGTCTAACCAGCCTGTACAGGTAACAACAACAGTCACTGCATCACTGACACACAAACGTCATCTCTGTCAATAACAACATTCATACATGGAATAAAAACACATCAGTGGATCATTGCTGGAGCTGATGTTTGTGCTCCTGGTGCAAAGGCTCTCAGTTTCCTCCTTGAAATAACATCAGTGGTGGGTCAGCGACATGCTTTCTTTCCCTCTCAGGTTTAAATATCTGGGACTCTCCACCGTTTGGTTTTAGAGCTGAAGAAGCTTCTCAGATGAAACGTCTTCCAGAAACTTAAAGACGTCTCTTTTCTCTCCAAGCTCCTTAGATCACATGACCTGGATGACTGAACCTACAGATATATTGACCTGGTTTCTAGGTCACATGACAGGTCAGAGGTCAGCGACTGTAACTCAGTTCCTCCTGTTAATGTGAACTCACTGAGTGTTTGTGGTTTACCTCTCAGACTGACTGAAGATGATGATGGAGGAAGAGGAGGACAGAGCAGAGTCTGCAGGGTCCAGCTGTCCGTCTGTGAGGAGTGACTGGTCCAAAGATTATAATCCAGAGTTCAGTGGTGAACCTGGAGCAACGAGGTCAGAGAGCTGAACTCACTGAGTAACAGAAATAATTCTGCACTGACATTATAATCAGTGTTGACTCTGGTTGATTGTCTGACTGTGTTTGTGAGCTGAGAGGAAATGAAAATGAGTTTGTAACAAAAATCAGTTTTGTCCAGTTTTCCTGTAAAAAGCTGAACTCTAATCTAAGAGGATGTTACTGACAGGAAACAGCTGCATTATCTGCAGTCTGTGTGATCACAGCTGCTTCAATCATGTTTGTGTCTGCAGAGGTCAGAGGTCACAGTCTGCAGGGTCCAGCTGTCCGTCTGTGAGGAGTGACTGGTCCAAAGGCGACGTTCCATTCTTCAGTGGTGAACCTGGAGCAACGAGGTCAGAGAGCTGTGATGACTCCTTTACATGTTTGTGTTTCCTGGATAAATATGACCTGAAACATCCTCAGATTGTTACAAAGATTCATTAAAAAGAAAACAATGAAAGAGAAAAGATCCAAATGTTCGACTTGGTCATTTGCTGTTTGAGGACAGTGATGCTCATATCTGTGGGGAAAGTGTGACCTGAGTGGGTTCATGTTTGTCTTTAAAGAACAGAGCTGCTCTGATTCTCTTTGTGTCTGATCTGTTAAACAGTCTGAGAGGTCACACAGAGACCCAGCAGCTAAAGCCTGGATCATACTGGCTGCTGTTACTCCATCAGGACAACACTGAACCACAGTGGTGTGGATGTAGTGGATAAATCCCACCATACTGATGCTCAGAGTTAACCACAGGGAACAAAACCAGATGTTACCTTCAGATTGTGACCTTTGGAGTGGACGATGCAGATTTCAATAGAGAATAAATGTTGTTGTTTTTCAGCTGTGAAGAAAGAATCTAATTTTCTGAACTTAAGAATTTATGATGCTGGAAACAACATGGAGACTATAACACAACATTTCCACTGTGTTCATAGAATGAATGTAAAACTGTCAGACATTCATTAAATATGCAAAATGTCTACAGAAGCATCAGAGGGTCAGACGTGAAGCACTCAGTGATTTTGATCAAATGACTCATCAGTTATTGATCTGTACTACACTGATCTACCACGTTAGTAAAGCTGGTGTTCTGGTGGTGGAGGGAGACTCGGATCATGTTCTGGTTTTGGAGCAGTGATCTGCTGATGGTTCAGTTTGATGAGCTTCTTCAAAATCATCCCTGACATCACCACTGAAAGGACGTCCATGAAAACAGACTGAAAATTACTGATATGTTCACAATCTGAGAGTTTAAAACTTGACAGACTTGATTCAGATGAAGTTATTTGAGCAGAAACTCCTGGATCTTTATCCTGTGTTGATCTAATCCTTCATGGTTCCTCCACAGAGTGGACCAGCAGAGCTCAGAGGTTCCCAGTGGTCAGTCTGCCCAGCAGCATCAAACACAGCTGGACTCCATATTTATGGTCTGTACATGTACAACAACTACTGTTACATCTGTTCTGTTCACAGTCATCTCCATGCTGCTCTTTGTAGACCAGTGGATCGTCAGTGTGTCCAACATGGATCTGATGTTTGGCTCCATGATTTCAGTCTGATTGGCTCATTCATAAATATTCTGTTCCAGCTGCTGGAGGACAACATCATCACTTTTGTGAAGAACGAGCTGAAGAAGATCCAGAAGGTTCTGAGTCCAGATTACCCAGAATGCTTAGAGAGTCAGAGGAGCAGCAGCAGAGAGGCGTTTGTGAAGATCACAGTGGACTTCCTGAGGAGAATGAAGCAGGAGGAGCTGGCTGACCGTCTGCAGAGACGTAAGAGGATTTATCTAAAGATTTAAGCTGCTGGATAAATGAGACATTTTCCAGAGATGGAAGATGGAGCAACATGTTTTAAAGATTAGTTCTTTTTGGAATTGAGTGTTTATTTTTCTTCTCATTCAGAACTTCAAGCTGCAGTTTGTCATCGTAACCTTAAATCCACCCTGAAGAAGAAGTTCCAGTGTGTGTTTGAGGGCATCGCTAAAGCAGGAAACCCAACCCTCCTGAATCAGATCTACACAGAGCTCTACATCACAGAGGGAGGGACTGCAGAGGTCAATGATGAACATGAGGTCAGACAGATTGAAACAGCATCCAGGAAACCAGACAGACCAGAAACAACCATCAGACAAGAAGACATCTTTAAAGCCTCACCTGGAAGAGATGAACCAATCAGAACAGTGCTGACAAAGGGAGTGGCTGGCATTGGGAAAACAGTCTTAACACAGAAATACAGCCTGGACTGGGCTGAAGACAAAGCCAACCAGGACATCCAGTTCATATTTCCATTCACTTTCAGAGAGCTGAATGTGCTGAAAGAGGAAAAGTTCAGCTTGGTGGGACTTGTTCATCACTTCTTTACTGAAACCAAAGAAGCAGGAATCTGCAGCTTTGAAGACTTCCAGGTTGTGTTCATCTTTGATGGTCTGGATGAGTGTCGACTTCCTCTGGACTTCCACAAAACTACAATCCTAACTGACCCTAGAAAGTCCACCTCAGTGGATGTGCTGCTGATAAACCTCATCAGGGGGAAACTGCTTCCCTCTGCTCGCCTCTGGATAACCACACGACCTGCAGCAGCCAATCAGATCCCTCCTGACTGTGTTGGCATGGTGACAGAGGTCAGAGGGTTCACTGACCCACAGAAGGAGGAGTACTTCAGGAAGAGATTCAGAGATGAGGAGCAGGCCAGTAGGATCATCTCCCACATCAAGACTTCACGAAGCCTCCACATCATGTGCCACATCCCAGTCTTCTGCTGGATCACTGCTACAGTTCTGGAGGATGTGCTGGAAACCAGAGAGGGAGGACAGCTGCCCAAGACCCTGACTGAGATGTACATCCACTTCCTGGTGGTTCAGGCCAAAGTGAAGAAGGTCAAGTATGATGGAGGAGCTGAGACAGATCCACACTGGAGTCCAGAGAGCAGGAAGATGATGGAGTCTCTGGGAAAACTGGCTTTTGATCAGCTGCAGAAAGGAAACCTGATCTTCTATGAATCAGACCTGACAGAGTGTGGCATCGATATCAGAGCAGCCTCAGTGTACTCAGGAGTGTTCACACAGATCTTTAAAGAGGAGAGCGGACTGTACCAGGACAAGGTGTTCTGCTTCATCCATCTGAGTGTTCAGGAGTTTCTGGCTGCTCTTCATGTCCATCTGACCTTCATCAACTCTGGACTCAATCTGCTGGAACAACAACAAACAACCTCTACATGGTCTAAACTATTTAACAAACTAAAACTTCAATCTCTCCACCAGAGTGCTGTGAACAAGGCCTTACAGAGTCCAAATGGACACCTGGACTTGTTCCTCCGCTTCCTCCTGGGTCTTTCACTGCAGACCAATCAGACTCTCCTACGAGGTCTGCTGACACAGACAGGAAGTAGCTCACAGACCAATCAGGAAACAGTCCAGTACATCAAGGAGAAGCTCAGTGAGAATCTGTCTGCAGAGAAAAGCATCAATCTGATCCACTGTCTGAATGAACTGGATGATCGTTCTCTAGTGGAGGAGATCCAACAGTCCCTGAGATCAGGAAGTCTCTCCACAGGTGAACTGTCTCCTGCTCAGTGGTCAGCTCTGGTCTTCATCTTACTGTCATCAGAAGAAGATCTGGATGTGTTTGACCTGAAGAAATACTCTGCTTCAGAGGAGGCTCTTCTGAGGCTGCTGCCAGTGGTCAAAGCCTCCAACAAGGCTCTGTGAGTAAATATGTGATCATGTTTATTTTTAAAATGTTGATTAAAAGTGGTCATAGATTTCTTCCATGACAGATCCATGTCCTAAAACCATGAGACAGCGTAGTTGTATAGTATAAAAGAAAAAAGGAGAACTTTTGACCACAATATTGTAACTTGAATGAACTTTTGATACAGCCTTTAAACATAAAATTTATGAACAGAATCGGTGACAAAGGGCAGCCCTGGTGGAGCCCATCACCCACCGGACTTATTACTATCCAACGTATTGCCGGCTATGCCAACCAAGCTCTTGCAATGGTTGTAAAAGGATCGAATGGCCATAAAATGTTTCTCAGTTTTATTATTTTCAGTCACATCTGTTTTTGATTATTAACTGAATATTTTAAAATTCAGGCTTTTTATGTTATACAAAACATCATATTTTCTTATGATGTCTTGTATTGATTCTGAAGGAATAGTTTTCATCAGTATCGCAGATACCAGCCTGAATTTTACTTTGTATTGGATCAGAAAGGAAATCAGTGGCATCACACATCACTTACAGCAACTTCAGTACCACTCCATTTTAATAAACTGGGGGGAGGTGCACCAAGATTCAGTATGAGATAAAGAATTATTTTTAACTGTAAGGTTGGAGAAATCTGTTGTTGGAAATTGGAAGACAGGTCATCTTAAAAATCACTGCATTGTAGTTTTATTCAGGCCCCTTCAATCTGTGATCGCTGTTGCTTTGCATTGTAAATGCTACTATTACAAAAGTCACAAATATTAGTGTATGTGTGTGTTGTTGGGTAATAAACCAAAAGAACAGAATCTACCAGCACCTCACTGATTTCTGCTTAAAAACAATAAAAAAGCAATAAAGCTCTGATTTGTTTGGTTGATCTTGTCTCCCTTCCACCTTGATTTCAGACTGAGTGGCTGTAACCTGTCAGACAGAAGCTGTGAAGCTCTGTCCTCAGTCCTGAGCTCCCAGTCCTCCCATCTGACAGAGCTGGACCTGGGTAACAACAACCTGCAGGATTCAGGAGTGAAGCTTCTGTCTGCTGGGATGAAGAGTCAATACTGCAAACTGGAAACGCTGAGGTCAGATCAAGCAATATCGATTTTTTTTTCATCAATTAACATCATTTAATCAATTTCATTTGGAAAAAATTAACAGTGTTTATGTTTTGTTTTTTTAATGAATCCATCCAAATCACACTAAACTGCCACATTTGTCTTTTGTAACATGAGGCAATAAGGATTCCAGCATGTCCTGAAACAGTGTTGAAATATTGTAAATGTAGTAGCTCCTCATGGCACCATGAATATACTTTAACACAAGTGTTTCATGTCTTCTTGTCATCCTTTCTTCAGACTGAGTGGCTGTAACCTGTCAGACAGAAGCTGTGAAGCTCTGTCCTCAGTCCTGAGCTCCCAGTCCTCCCGTCTGACAGAGCTGGATCTGGGTAACAACAACCTGCAGGATTCAGGACTGAAGCTTCTATTTTCTGCAGTGGAGAGTCCAAAGTGTACAATTCTCAGGTCAGGATTCAGTCTTTTCTGATGATGATTTAAAACCTGAGTCAGGTCGATAAATGGCTTACTCATTTACAACAGACATGATTTGTCAAATCACCTTATATCTAACCCAAAGGTCCTGTGTTTTACTACTTTGATTTTTTAGTAAAACACAGGACCTCTTAATATTTATCTAAGAGACCATATATAATTTTTTTCCCTGGATCATGTGTGTACCCTCCTGGTTGGAGCTCCAGCAGCCTGTATCAGTGAATGGGACTTTAAATGAAATTGCTGCCCCTGTCAGGAAGAGGTCTGAGTGACACACAAAACAGAAAATATGAGCACTGCATGTGTCTGAGGCTACTCAGATACAGACCTGAATGAGACACTAACTTTGTCTCTGAGAGATAACTTTTATTATTAAATACACTTCATTTCTCATCTGTGTAGAGAATGTAGAGTTTGACATGCTAATATTACAAAATGAAAAATCACACTGAGTCACAAAGAAATTGTTTTGGAGTATTTATGGTTCAGCTGATGAAATTGTTCAAACAAACCAGTAATTTACACCGAAACAGCACAAGTGAAACTTTTTCGAGGGACTTACACTAAGCTTGTCCTGGTACACCTGTAGAGCCCAGCTTCTATGGACCATGAGCTTAAGTTCTGTGCTGCTCTGATTTATTGCCCGTGCTGTCTTTCAGTTCAGCTTTGTCGAGTCTCTGGTAGGATTTCTTTTACATGACCTGTGTAAAAACAAAACAGGAAACACATTAAGCTGAAGTAAGATGCACAATTTGAAAAATGGGGCACAAAAAATGTTGCTGCTTTCTGGAAAGTGCGTCTAAGAAGACCCAATGGAGAAAGTGAAGAGAAAAATCAAAGATTAAGAAGAAGAAAATGGCAGAGGCAGTTTCTCTTGGACTGCCTGCAGATGGGGTGAGACTCTAGAAACAGGGATGATTGGAGAAAATGCAAAGAGGCCATAGGATAAACCAGGAGATGAATACTCTGGTGTTCTGGGGATAGTGGGAGTGAGAGGGAGAGATGCCAGTAAATGATTTCAAGGATAAATTTGAGAGAATCAGAGCTAAGAAACCAAAGCAAGTGGGGAACTACAAACATATGGACAGACTCATAATTAGGCCAAAGACACATTAAAGCAATTATTACAGGTTTAGAAACAGGGATGGATATGAAGGAGCTTAGCATGAATTTGCATTGAGGAAAGAATAGCAACGAGCATCAGAGGAAACAGTTAGGAAAACTAAAAGGATGTACTGGCAGGAATACTGCAGTACTTTAGGAAGAACTACCGTATTTCCCAGACTACAGAGCGCACCTGAATATTAGCCGCACAAGCTAAAATCAGGGGAAAATCCTGTTTTGTACATACATTAGCCGCACCTGACTAAAAGCTGCAGGTGTTTCAATGTTGACTTATGATATGTAAGAGAATATGCACAAAGCGAATTGTCAGGAAAGAGATGGCTGTTTGGAGACACACCCCTTTTATTAATATTTTGAAAAACAAGTTATGGGTACATATTTGCATAACTTTTTAGGTATATGTACAAGTAGCGGTAATTACAAGTACAAAACATGTACTGTGCTTCATAAATGAGTAACAAATGTAGTACATAACAATAACCTACAGCACACCAGAACAATTGATTCGGACTACCTTTTAGGCTCAGGTGCAGTGACACGGCTTTAACAAGAAGAAAAGTCAGTCATTCACCACCATCTTCCTGCGCACTAAAACCACCAAAGTCCTCTCCTCCAGTGTCGGAAACAAACAGGCTCAGGGTGGCTTCGTCATCCACTCTCAGCTTCTTTCTTTCGTTGTCACTTTCAAAACCAAAGAAATCCTCGTTGTCAGTGTCAGAGTCGAACACCCTCAGAAGGGCCGTGGCGGTGTCCTCCTCTCCATCATGCAGCATTCAGCCCTTCGAAATCTGTTGGTGATCGTGGATGTTTTCACACTTTTCCACGCTGTCAGAATCCAATGGTGGAGTTGGGCATAACTTGCTTTTTGCAAGTTTATCGCCGCTCATCATCCACGCCTCCAGCTGAACGGGTAGCGCTACTTTGAAGTTTGTTTTTCGCGCTACCTCGTACTGCACTACGTTGCCTGACGGATGGACATGTGACCAACATACCACTCTTGAACCCCGATCCTTCCGCCAGGCAACGTAGTGCCGTACAACAGCGGAACAAACAAAACAAATCCGCTCATGGACAATCCATAGAAAAGCCGCACCTGACTAAAAGCCGCAGGGCTCAAAGCTTGTGCAAAAAGTAGCGGCTTATAGCCCGACAATTACGGTACACCAGTTCAGAATGTGTGGAGTACAGTTAAGAACATGAATGCAGACAGGAAACAACAGCAGCTGTTGTAAAGTAAATTCAAACTCCTTCATTAAATGCAGCTGGTTGAGTTGAAAACAATGGAGAATGATTGTGTTACGCTGTTTATTCTCTATAGAAATGGAGCAGGAGTGCATGCAGAGCTGGACGTGGGCTGTATATACATGCGTGTATCTGTTTTGTCTGTGAGCAGAGAAAACAAAGCGCTGGAAATGTCATATTGAAATGTTAAATCAGGAAAATCCTGGAGAAGAGGATAGTTCTAATGTTCAGTTTGTAATGTTGAATTCAACACAGCTCTTAAATGCATAAAAATGACTTCACCTGACGTCAGACTGAACAATCGGATTAGCTACTGATATTGATTTAACCCGTTTAGACCTACCATAGAACCAAGTCCGCCAGAGCTTATATTATATTTTTACATGCTGTAGAGCCATTTTTGGGAGCATTTCAAGTTGCTATACATCAATACAACCATTACAGCCTAAATTTTAATAATATGTATGTATTAAGTGCATAGTAATTACATAAACTGCAAAAAAGTGCAATAAACTACAAAAAAATTGAAAATCGTTTTTGTTTTTTTAACATATATTTCTAGTTAGAGAAATTTAAGAGGCTTATCCCTCAAAACTGTAAATACAAAAAAGTTGCACAAAATAGTTTCCCACCTCAGGAAATTTATTTTGAGTGCCTTCATAGTTTTATTTTTGAAATACACCAATTTTTATATACTGCAGGAAAAACGAAAATAAATATTATACTGCAAATTTGCAAAATAACAGCATATGCATCAAAATAAACTATTTCCAGCAGAGCAATATGAGTCCTAAGCATATGTGGAAGGAAACTGTAACCTAGGACAAGCTGATGGCATAAGATGTAAATACAACTCCTCAGGTTTCATATGCAAAAAAAATTATTGCGCTAGCTCACGTGATTACAGTGCTACCGGGATTTAAAAATAGTTGCGCAAAACGGAGTGTGCCCACTCTGACCAGTTTTAAAGGGTTAAAGCAAGAAAATATGGTATTAGCATTAGATGCCAATTCCTATTAACCTTAAATTAGCATTACCTGCTAATGGCAGTCTACTTAGCATTAACTCCTCACTAATGTAATGCTAATCCACATCAAATTATCTTTAGCTTTAGCATTAGCTGCTAGCTTCAGCCTACCTAGCACTAGCTGCTCACATTGTTAAAAGGGAAGAGAAAACGATATTAGCATTAGCTTGTAATAATTATTCACCCCTAATTAGAATTAGCCACTAATGGCAGCATACTTAGCATTAACTCCTCACATCGTTATAATGCAAATGATGCTAACTTGCATTAAATTAGACTGCTGTTATTAGCTAATGCTATTTAGCAGTAGCTGCTCACATTGCTATAAAGCAAAGGAAAACGATATGAGCATTAGGTTCTAATGCGTATTTGCCTTAAATTAGACGTAGGTGGGCAGCACGGTGGCACGATGGTTAGCACTGTTGCCGCACAGCAAGAAGGTCCTGAGTTCAATTCCACCATCAGGCCGGGGTCTTTCTGTGTGGAGTTTGCATGTTCTCCCCGTGTTTGCGTGGGTTCCCTCCGGGTACTCCGGCTTCCTCCCACCGTCCAAAGACATGCAGCTTGTGGGGATAGGTTAATTGGATAATCCAAATTGCCACTAGGTGTGAATGTGCGAGTGAATGTGAGTGCGAATGGTTGTCTGTCCCTGTGTGTTAGCCCTGCGACAGACTGGCGACCTGTCCAGGGTGTACCCCGCCTTTCGCCCTATGACAGCTGGGATAGGCTCCAGCGCCCCCCGCGACCCTGAAAAGGATAAGCGGAAGCGAATGGATGGATGGATGGATAGACGTAGGTGCTAATGGCGGCCTACTTAGCATTAGCAGCTCAGATGTTGTAATGCTAGGGAAAAGAGTCTTAGCATTAGCCGTTCACAATGTTATAAAGTTAAGGGAAATAGTGTTAGCATTAGCTACTCACATTGTTAAAAAGTGTTAGCATTAGTGCATAATGCTAATTCACATCAAATTAGCATTAGTTAATAACGGCAGCCTATTTAGCATTAGCAGATAATGTTGACCTTGGCCCACTGGAAAAGTTAAGAACTAAAGATTTAGGAGTGTTTCTCGATAGCTCTTTCTCGTTTGAGAAACAAATAAATTCTGTTATTAAAACCAGCTGTAAGGTTTATATTGTTGATTGTCATTTATGCTTAGAAATATTTACTCATATATGCTTAGAGTTGCATAATTGATTGCATGATGATAGAGGTTTGATCCTTAGTAGTCTGTAAAGACTCTGTGTGCCTTCCAGAGTGCTCTGGCATGCACACACCACTTGGGGCCATGAGAGAGGTCGTACCCTCTCTTACTGATTTATGGTGTAGGACAGGGGTCTCAAACTCAATTTAGCTGGGGGCCGCTGCAGGCAGAGTCTGGGTGAGGCTGGGCCGCATTAGGTTTTCCACAGGAAAGGCATGGTTAAAAAAATTCCAATCCTCTCAAATCTCTTTATTTTTATTTTTTAACACAAAATATTAAAAATAAATAAACAAATTAAGAATTAATAAGAAAAAAAATCAATCTGTAATACATAAATAAAACAATAATAAGATATTTTTAGTCAGTGAACTTGTGTGTTTCTTTCAGTCTTCTATATCTGCTGTGTTTAGATTGAAATGTCTGTATTAACAGTTCTATAACCTTCTTCTGAACATGAATGGAACACTGTAGAAAATGAACTGTTCTTCTGAACATGGCTTCTCTTGCCTACTCCTTGCTGCTAGAGACCTGGCAGCGTTTCCTCTCGCATAGCCGAGCCAGATTTGGCCTGAGGGAGGAAGCAGTTGCGGCCCTCAGTATGTCTTGAAGATGATCATCCGTAAGTCTGGACCTGTACTTGGACTTATTGAAGTTCAAAGTGGAGAAGAGCTTTTGGCACAAGTATGTGCTACCAAAAAGGCACATGGTCCACTTGAACATTCGGTAAAGCCGAGGGAAACTAGGGCTCAATTCTCTCAAAAATTGTCCAAGCTTGTCTTCTTTTCCACTCACCTCCCTGAACTTTGCTTTGAGTTCAGAGTTGCACTGCAGCTCAATGAGCTCCATTTGAAGCACAGAAGGGGCATCTTGCACATCAAAGGAGAAGGGGTCCGCAAAAATGTGAAAGGTGGCTCTGTGTGTCTTGAAGTCAGCAAATCTGTGATCAAATTCCTCCTGTAGCCTCAAAATGACATCAACATACTCGTCAGCACTGAATGGTGTGCCTGCATCCACGAGTGCCTTGCATGCTGGGAAATGGCAAAGGTTTGTCTGAGAGAGCTGAGCTTTCCAGAGCGCCAGTTTTGTGGAGAATGCTCTCACGTTGTCATAGGCAGCACTGACAAGTTGCCCCTGGCCTTGTAACGTCTTGTTCAGTACATTAAGCTCATGTGTCATATCAACAAGAAAAGCTGAGTCCATGAGCCATTTGGGATCAGTTAGCACAGGAACACTAACTCCATCCTTCTCCATGAAGGCTTCACTTCTGCTCTCAACTCAAAAAGTCTCTTTAATACATTTCCCCTGCTGAGCCAACGTACCTCAGTGAAGTCGAGCACATCCCCATATTCTGACTCCATTTCCTCTAGAAAAGCACAGAACCTTCGGTGCTTTAAGCCC
>NC_138942.1:37694868-37799868 GCF_965226115.1 Aulonocara stuartgranti
CCTCCTCTGTCTCTAACAGAGCAGCAGTGTATGTGGACTGTCCTGCTGGCACTCTGTCCTTCTACAGAGTCTCCTCTGACACTCTGATCCACCTCCACACCTTCAACACCACATTCACTCAAACTCTTTATCCTGGGTTTTGGTTCTCGTCTGGTGCCTCAGTGTCCCTGTGCTGAGTGGAGTGTAAAGAGTGTCTCCTGTTACAGAAACACTCTGACTGTTGAACAGATAGTTCAGTCTGTACATGTCTGTCTCTTTCACTCACAAACACGTTTTCAGATTCATGGATTCAATCAGTTGATGTTTGAAACTCTTCTAAATGATTCCTTGTAAACTTCTTCCTCTTCAGTCACAAACAAACAGGAAGTGATGTCACATGTGTTCCTGTCCACACAGCAGAATGAGTCTATTGCTGACAGTGATGTACAAACAGAGTGAGCATTTCTGAGGCCCAAAATAAACTGAGTAGTTCACTGAATGAACAATGGACTGTGAGCTCAGTTCCTTCATCATTAGTATGGATTATATATGTATATGTATTATATTAGTATCATATATATCAGGTGCTGCTGCTTTCAGTCATTGTGCAAATGTGCTGTTTGTAAGCTTGTAAAGCTGCAGTCAGCTGAGACTGAAGAAGTCACCTGATCAGTGAGCAAACGTTTCTGAAAACGTCCAGATGAACAGAATCAACCTTTTGGGATCAGCCAGCAATGCAGCATCATTGTTGTTCAGCTTCAGAGGTTTGCAGGAATGAACTGATGACCAGAAACAGCTGCAAAGTCCAAGAAAATACCAGCTGGAGTTCAGCTGCATTTGAAGAAGTCAAAGAAAAGTAAGGATGGCAAAGGGCGACGTTTTCTTCCAAAGAGCTGCAAACATGGTCGACGCCTCATTAGAAGAATCATCTGGACATTTTTGAGGAACTCTAACCAAGAAAGCAACGTCACACAGATCCAACAGACAGTTTCCATGACTGCAAGTGTTGAGTGGAAAAATGCTACATTGCATTATTGCATCCTCTCACCACAGGAGGCGCTGTTGGCACCACTGATTGCTGATCAGCTGTTCTCTGATGATCTGATTGATACTGTGAATAACGGGACTCACTGAACTCTGTGACACAGTGAAGATTACAGAGTTTAACTTCAACATCTGACTGACGTCACACAGACAGAAGGATGAACCAGTGAGGCACAGAACACAGTTACTGGAGATACTGGATCAGCTCCATGTGAACCTCTGATGGAGAAGCTGCTGAGCCAGAGAAACATCAGGACATGACAGCAGCTGCACTTATCTAACAACATGTAGCAGAGCTGATCTATGTTAGAGGATCTATCACAGCAGCTGAAGCCAAAGTCCAACACTGGATACCAGCTGAGCCTGTGCTGAGTGTAGTGTTACAGGAAAAGGGCAGAAACACTGGTAGCTCCCAGTGATGCTGACTGGGGCACAGAGCTGAATGATGCAGCATCAGGACACTGTTTCAGTCTGACTGACAGAGAAACCTGTAGCTGTATCTACATGTGAGGCAGAGGCCACACAAGCAGCTTTCTATGTTTCACAGTGACTGAGATCTTCAGTGGGGGTGGACATGCTCCTGTACAGACCTCTGAGGAGAACCAAGGTGCAGTCAAAGAGTCCAGTCTGTCCTCACAGATGTGAACATGTGCTTTCATCAGGTCTGCTGTCAGCTAGCAGGCTCACATCAGAATCACTGTTCCTGAAAAACACAGTCTGTGTGACATCATCAGTCAGCTGATGGTCCCAGATCTGAATGGTTTCTGTCTCTACTGCACTCAAAAAAATAATTCATTGGATGAACTTAATTTCATCTTGCCACCTATATTCCATCTAAACAAATCATGTTATATCAATCCATCTTGATTGTGTTGTTTCAACACTAAATATGTTTGTAAGTGTAACATAATTTAAACATTAACATTCAGTTAATTTGATTTTTATTCAGTTAACATGTTTGTACCAAGTTAGTCTAATTAATTTAAATTCATGTTATATTGTTTAAACACTTTGGCACATCAAAAGTCAGTCTTGTTACATGAACTAGTAAAATATTTGTTTGTTACACCAATGTTAATCTTGTTGAATGAACAAATGTAATTTATGTCTGTAGTACTTACACCAATCATGTTTCAGTTAGTGTTTGTATTGCTTATGTAAACATTACTTTTAATTAAATTAATGAAACATACATAAATGATAACTTGCAAAACCATCTCTTTTATTTTGCTTGAACATTCTTAAAACAGTTGGCAGGATCCCAGTTCAGCCTAGCTTTCTCCCCTTTAACCATCTCATACTAAGACCACAGAACTTCCAGATCAAGACATGCTGACTGAAAGAAAAAATACAATAAAATAACCCTAATAATAAAAATGAAATAAGTCTGTTGAATAGTTTGCAGACAAAAAATATTATCCCCAAAGCAACTTTCGTAAAATGTAGTAAAATATGCATTGCAAACAACAATATGAATTTTAACACAATTTAAAGCTCAGACATAACATTCAACATTACTATGTTGCTTGCATACATTAGTCCTCCATTTAATCAGGCTGTATCCATTAATAGTGACTTTATGCTATTTAACGTGTGGAGAAAACATTCAATTTTGAGTATAACTGCTCCACTCAAACAATTTGTGAAAACCAGTGTGCATTTGCCTTTGTAACAATTGCCATCTGGCAAAAATCAGTGTTTACACTTAAACTGTATAAGACTTTAAGTTATGAACAAACAATCTTTGTATAATAGCCGCAGAGCAAACCACATAGTTTATATGAACATTTTATAACTTACAATTTTAAACTTTAAAACAGTAAACACATATTTGCATTGCAAAAACCTTGAAAAAAAAATATCTGGCTTGCCTGAGTCTGTTTCAAGCTCATTCACCCCATTAGCTTGTTTTTTAGGAACTGTGCCTTGGATGACAACCTCTGTCCATCCAGCTTCATGATAATCTTTTGCAAGACTTCAAAAGTGCATTTGAGCTCCGGTGGGTAGCTTAGGTTCAGACAGTATATCAGTCCAAATAACAGAGCACAAGCAATTGCAATGCTCCTCAAACCAGTGAGAACCTCCACGCCTTCAATCAGGACACCGATGTTCTCTGGGTCATCTCCAGGCTCCGCACCCTCCTGATGTATGACATACACTCCCATCACAGTTTGTTCCATGGCTTCAGTGTTGGCCTCAGTGTTCTGTGACGTAAAATACAATAATACATTTGTTTGAGTCTAGATATGAAAAAAATAAAGGAATTGAGCAATCAGCGTGAATATGCTGATATATTTACTAAATTCTATGTCTCTGGTTTCACACCTCAGAAATTTGACATGAAACAAAACAAGGACCAATTGCAATATCTTTTATTCACACGTGGTGTCACATTTTACCATTTCATATATTGAAATTACCCATAACTCCTGGAGCAAATTACATAACACAGAACAACTTGTGAATGTAACTGACCGTATATTCCTTCACAAGTTTCTCATGGTCTTCATTCAGGTAGACACACAAGGACTTCAGGATGCATGCTCGTCTTGCATGTATTGTGTCATCCTAAGAAAAAAGGGAATCCATAATGACAATATTTAGCTTTTAGGCAGCAGTTTGAAAAAGGAATACTTAGTTTGGAAGAGTCCAAAAGGCCACATGGTAAATAGACTGGTTCTTATATAGCGTTTGTACTGAAATGACTTCCTTTGGTCTATCGATAAAAAATACTCAACAGGCTCTACAACCCTAAAATTTTGTATGTAGTATAGTTTTCTTTTATAAGGAGTGGCAAGAGGGCCACACTTTCCCAATATTTTAGCCACAGGGTTAGAAACACATACAGAATTTGCAAGCTCTTCAATAACAGCCTGACTAATATGGAGGTTAAGGCTCTTAAAAATTTCTCTAATTGTACGCTTTGTCAGAGGTACACTAGCTGAACTCAACAGAAAAACTAACTCCTCTAAGAACTCATCTAATCCTTTTGCTGGAACATGAAATATGTGTTCCAATTTCAACAATATTACTGCTAATTTCCGTTCAATTAGTTCGGGCTGATTTTCAACAGCACTATTATCACATTCTGTCACTGACTCACTTTCAAATTCACCATAGGATACATCTTCAGAACAGCTAGCCCTTACGTTATCAGAGGACTCTATCACTTGAACTGGGTCCACACGTGTAACTACCCTGTCTTTAAAATCTTTAAGTGTGTGTGGATGATGCTTCCTCTTGTGTGTATAAAATGTATTGTAAATATTTGTCTTGAAAGGGCAACCAAGAAACACACAACTAACTGTCTCGTTACTTCGCAGATGTGTTCCAATATGGACAAAAAATCTCTCTCAGAGAAGACGTCACTGCAGTCACATAACTCACATTTAAAAGTTACTGAACTTGAAGCTGTCTGTGTAAACTGAGATGAATGAGCTTTATAGACATGAGTGTTCAGTCCACTCCAAGTCTTAAATGTGCACGGACAATTAACATATATGCACAGATAATGTTGACCTATTCCGTAATGATGATGTAGTTTATAATGTTGAAGTAATTTGTACCTGCTGCTCTCTCTGGTAACACAATGCTTGCACTGCCACATACACGTCACTGATAAAAAATGAAATATGCATTAGAAAACGTCAAGGAGATTAAACTTCTGCATCATCCAAAAAAAATAAATAACATAATAATAATAAGGCAAACATGAACTTACCATGTATTGTTGAGGAGGTGCATAAGAATCTCAGAGCATGGGAATGTGGCTTTATTTTGTGATGTATTTCTGGGGAGAGAAATTAATTAAAACAAAGTTATTACTCTGACAAATTTGTGTTAATATCTACATACTGTGAAATGTGAAGACTGTTACGGTGCGTACACACCGAACGCGATAGACGCGACCAGAGCTTCAGGTTTACATGTAAAGTCAATGGAGGAGCACGATGAAGCGCGACTGGAGGTCCAGCTAAACTTCGGAAGCAGATTTGCATTGAGAAAACGCTTTTCTGCCTACTTCACACGACTGACGCCTTTGAAGCGCGAAGTAAAATACGCGCTGCAGTTTGTGTGGTGCATTTTGTGCATTCGCGCTTATCACGTCTACTGCTCCAGCTGGTAAAATCTGCGGGACAGCAGCTCCTCAAACTCGGCAAGGGACAGAAGGTGGTACAGCTGAAAGCGGCCGTCATCCAGACGGAGCTTCTGGAGCAAGTGGTGAAACTCACCAAACTGCTCACGCTTGTGGAAGACCTGATGGACCCAGGTACGGTGAGGACGTCCTTTAGGCACTGCTCTGCTCTCCACAGCAAATAGAGAAGGGAGACTCTTTCTTCAAACGCTAGATTGACAGCTGCCATTTTAATAACATACCGTCTGGCACTACTTCCTCCCAGATCTCTTCTTCATACGCGTGAAAATTGCATATAAAGCTCGACCAGTTCATGCTGGACGCGCTTCGAGGTGCAAATGTGCACGCGATCAGCTAGGGGCGTCTATCGCGTTCGGTGTGAACGCACCGTTAGTCAGCCTAATGCAGAGCACCAGAGAAACTATAACCCGAACAATTATCCACCTAAATCATTCTGAATTCAAAAACTAAGTGAATATATTACAAAAAAAGAAAATGCACATGCAATTATTGTGACAGATTTTATCTTACTCCTTGTTATTAACTCCCCTAAACGCTGGTTTAGTTGAATTAAACCTTTCATCAATCCAGTTAATGCGGTTGCCCGCGACTAAACTCCACTGACAAAAACAGGAATTTTAGATAGAGCATCATAAAACACTCATAAAATCACCAAAACCATGTCGGTCAGTCTTACCACTACTACCAACAATCACCAACTCCGGTTAAGCAGAAAGTAACCTGTCATTCACGGAGCTATATGCGAAGACGTTACGGCTCTACGCGGCTTTCCCGCTCTTCAAAGTTAGCTAACTCCAGAGAAGAAAAACAGTCCTACCAACGCAGATAACCATGAAACACACCTCATTCAAAGTCGACAGAAACAAAAACAAAAACGAACTTACCAAAATAACCTCATCAGTTTTTGCTCTGTTGCAACAATTAGCGACTCCGGTTAAGTTTTTAAAAAAACATTAAATTCACCGACTTACATTTGAAAAATGCTTGGGTCTACAACCTCCCTGCTATATATAAAACTCCTCTAAATCTCCACACTACACAGGTAAAAAATTTTAACTACCGTATTTTCACGACCATAAGGCGCACTGTACTAAAAGGCGCAGTCTCAGTTATGTGTGCCATTACTGTATTTAACACACACATAAGGCGCACTGGACCATAGGGCGCATACAAGTACCGTATGCGTATTTAAAAATAAAGCAGGAGCAAACCTGAGTTCGGTACCTTACTCACATTTCTATTACCGGTAATCGTCATCATCAACAACACACAAGCATACAAGTGTGCGTATTTAAAAATAAAGCAGGAGCAAAACAAAGTTTGGTACTCACATTTTTATCATCAATCAAACCCATGGAAGTCCTCATCCTCTGTGTCTGAATTGAACAGCTGCGCTAAATCTCCATCAAACATGCCAGGTTCACTGTCTTCACTGTCAGAGTCACTTTCCGTGCCGTGCGGCTCCTCGGAAATGATGCCGGCTTTTGCGAAAGCTCGAACAACAGTGCCAGCAGACATGTTAGCCCAAGCATCTACAATCCATTGGCAAATTGTGGCGTAACTCGCCCGGCGCTGCCTTCCACTCTTAGTGAAACTGCGTGGAAAAAACCACCTGGTCTCCTTACATACACCTCCCTCAGCCACTCTTTCATCATTTCCTCATCCATCCAGCCCTTTTCATTTGCCTTAATGATGATTTCTGCTGGAAACTTCTCTTTAGGCAAAGTCTTTCGCTTAAAAATCACCATAGGCGGCAGTTTCTGTCCATTAGCATGGCAGCCAAGCACAACAGTGAAAGAAGACTTTTCATACCCCGTTGTGCGTATCGCTACCATGCTGGTCCCCTTCTTCTCCACAGTGTGACTCACCGGGATGTCAAAAGTGAGCGGGACCTCGTCCATGTTAGTGATGTGGCTGGGCTGGATGTTTTTGTCGCCGATGTGTTTGCTGTAGTAGGAGCGGAAGATGGCCAGCTTTTCCTTATAATCCGCTGGAAGTTGCTGCGCTACCAAGACGGACCTCCTTGGAAATGTTCAATGTTCATCTCTTCAGCTAGTGAAACTGCTTTTAGCCGAATGGTGAAGTCGAAACGCTTCTCCAGCTCGTTCTTTGCTCGATGATCCACCGCTCATGTCTTTCCTCCAACTCGGGCCACCTCGCCTTATTTCCGCGGAAACTCAGCTGCGTTTTCTTGACCTGCCGGAGCTTGTTTTCTAGCTTCCTCCATTTGCGAACCATCGATTCGTTAATCTTAAATTCTCTCGCCGCTGCTCGATTTCCATGTTCCTCCGCGTAGCTGATGGCCTTCAGTTTAAACTGTGCTTCGTAAGCGTGTCTCTTTGCCATTTTCAGGGTTGTTAAAACAACGATGTCCTGCATAATGCACATACCTGTTCTTTTATACAGGTATGTGCGATTGTCCTGGTATATACGATCAACGCCCACACTTCACCCTTTAACGTTCTCATGGTGTTCTCTACTACGTTCTCCTTACAACACACAGGGCGCACTGCGCTATAGGGCGCGCCGCACTTTTTGAAGAAAATCTAAGGCTTTTAAGTGCACCTTATGGTCGTGAAAATACGGTAATAGTATTTATCTCTCACTCCACTAACCTAAATAAATATATCAAGAAATATTACTTACCTCACTATCAGGTATGCCAAAGAAGTAACTCCACGTGCGCTCGTTAACTTCTCAACGGACCTTTCCGCATCCGGTGGGCGTGGAGCATGCGCAATACATGACGCTATCAGAGCCGTTGGTTTGATGGACCTCATTCTCATTGGATTGCCATGAACGAATTTAACTCATCAAAGTTTTCTTTGATTTATATTCAACAAAAAAGAATGAATCATTTAATGAGCATAAAAATGATTTCTTCATGTGATGTAAACATATTACTACTTTGTTAATCAAACACATGCCCTAGTTGATTTTTTTGAGTGTGAGGAAGTCAGAGAATATCACTGAGGTGTGGATCAGGTCTGAGTGAGCTGTGGAGGGACAGCTTTAAACAGTCCACAGGTCTCACGTCCTGCTCAGTCTGGTAGCAGATACCTCGTATTGTTCCAGATGTGCTGACATCAGCAGCAGCAGCACAGCTGTGTGATACCATGAATCTCAGTTATTGATCCAACACACAGTAAATACAAAGATCAGGATTTCTGAGAGTAATCATTATGAGTCTGAACACATGATCACTGAATGTTAGTCTCCACAATAATAAGCTAACACAAGCAAACACAGCTTTCAGCTCTTATTTTGAAACTGGCTTATTTAGAGAGCTGTGATGTGAGCGTGCCTGGCTCTGAGGCACTTGGGTCAGCCTCTGTTGTTTAGAAGTGTTACAGACTGTGAATGACACAGACCTGTCAGTTTCCATGTTTGTCTGTAACACAGCTCAGGGCTCCATGCTGAACGCATCCATCCAGTGTTATTGATCCAGGACTGATACCAGCATTGGGATCAATACTACAACACACAATCACATGTGTCCACGTGATGTGTTTGACCAGCTTTATTCATTAATGATCAATCAGCTTATTTACTGCATCTGAGTCCAGCTTCATTTAAATGATCCAACCATGAAAATTACATCAGTCCTACAGAAGCACTTCATGCTAACAGGAAGTCATTGATTAAGGTGGAATAACACAGAGACACAACCACTCACAGCTAACCTGACCCCACTAACTGCATGTGTTTGGACTGTGGGAGGAAGCCGGAGTACCGGAGAGGACGCACACAAACACGGGAGAACATGAAGCACTGAAACAAAGATGGTGGATTTGACCTCAGGACCAGGCGGGGTTACGGGGGTCATGACCCCCCAATAATAGATCCAGCTACACTGAAACTGTCAATTTCATTTACTTTTACTGTTTTAAAGCTATCAGGCTGCTTTGTGGCTCACTCAATACTAAACTAAGATACTTTCAGTGTGAATCATTTGCAGGAACACAGGCAGGATTTAAAGTGCAGAACTTTACAGTCTCTGTCTCAAAGTTGGTCTGAACATGCTAACAGCTCTTTGTTTTTTTCAGTTTTCACTGGTTTGATGTAATGAAAGAAATTTTAAAGAAGCAGACGATTGTTGTTATTTTAGTTCTATAGTTTCATAAATCGTGGTGTGGATCTAAGTCAACATTCAGAATAAATAAGATAATACAGCACTTTGATGGTTGCCTTTGTATTTTCCCAGCAGTGCTCAGGTTGGTTCTCGGCTACATTTACATACAGATGTTAATGTGTTCAGCAGCTGGACTCATCTGAGGAAGGAACATTGGAAAGGTGCTCAGTGCACAACTGCATCACTAATTTTATGTAAGACCCTGTGTTTTATTGTATTTATATATTTGTAACATTTGACTCAAACACTTTTGGGAAGGATGAAAATGTTTTCAGGAGGAAGTTTTTCCTTCTGTCCGACTGCAGTACACACAACACTGCGTCTCCCTCCCTTATCACACTTCCTCAGGCTGGTGATGAGCGCCCCCTGGTGTCAGTGTTGATGACGTCATGCACAGTGAAACATAAACGGTGTCTGTTAATAAAAAATCATGTGTCCATTTTCATGTTTGCATCATGTTTCTGTAAAATCATCAGCTGTTTCTGAACCTTCTTCATTGTTTGACTCATTCCAACAGCTGTGAGCTGTGATGGAGTCAGAGCAGCTTCATCACTGATGTTCAGGTGAAGCTGAACTTAATAAACTGTAGAAATGATCAGGATTCAGGCTGGATGTGTAAAACACTTCTGTGTGAGGTCGCAGTGCTTCATATGTGTGTGTGGGCTGAAGCACACACGTGTGAGTCCTCAGAGGTTTCACACACATCACTGCACACACTTATAATCCTAGTTTAAGCTTGTGGATCATATCGGACACATCAGCAGCTCTTTGGAGACAAAGATTTGAGATTTAAGATGAGTCATAGTCTTTCTATCCATGGTAGCTTCCACTGCTGAGGCTCGGGAAACATGAAGAGGATAATTAAGAGCAAGCATCAGCTCTGTCTCATCTAACTACACAGTATTATGATCATGCACTTATGTCTCAAACTAAGACACAATGAGACAAAATGAGTTCTGTGAGTCTTTAGATTATCAGTAAATTCTGGTGACAGTTTGACGCTCAGTGGAGCCATTTTTGGTTTGTGATGAGTGTTTTGTGAGCTTCTGTTTTGTGAATCGCTCTTTGTAATTTAGAAGATGGTGCAGAAATGTGCGCGCCCTTATCTGAGAGGACACGGAGAGAGTGTCGCAGACTCGAGGTGAGGAGATAAACCTCGGAGCTGGACGGCCTGCACGTTACCCATGTGCATCTTTTCAGTGACATCAAGTGAACCCATAATAAGCATTTCTATGTCTTAGACATCATGTCCATTTCTAATGAGAGATTATTTTTAAATGAGGGAAACCTGGTCTAACAACACGCTTCCAACAGAGCTAAAGGTTCACCACAGTGAGACGGTGGGACTCTGATAAGAACTGAAACACTGTGTATGAACAGCTGAGACAAAACTATATATAAACACTCATTTATTCCAGTTTAGTTTGCAATGATTTTAAAGTAATGTGGAACGATTCATGTTCGTGAGCTGTTACAAACACAACTATTGATTTGTCTATATATGGTCGGACTACAAGGCTCGTGTTGAGGCTCTTGGAATAATGTGTGAATTACAGCAAGAAATGATGGTTTTCCATTTTACCAAAGTGGAATAAAATCACCACAGCAAAGAAATCATGTTATTGTCTGCAGCTAAAATATATGGTGAACATGGTTTTATAATAATGTGCAAACACAACCTCACTCTGCTCTATACGAGGAGCCAACCACAGCTGTCCGGGTCTTCATCCACCACCTCCACCATCTTTGCTCATCATCATTCACTTAATTGCTGATTGGTTTAAATCAAACTCCATTACAGGTTCAACTCCATTATATAACAGCATGTTGACTTTGGATCTGGTGTGCAGTGCCACCTTAAAAGATGAGGAAACTAAGAGATTACAAAAAAAGAAGTGGAGGAGTTAAAGAGCTGCAGCAGATTAACAGTTTCTGACAGTCATGTGTTAGAAATAGGACGATTAGATGAGCTGAGGGATCCATCTACTGCTCAGTGAAGCCTCATCAGAAACAGTCTCAGTGGAAGGATGGCTCTATTGTTAAGGAAGGACACAGGCAGAAAGACTGGCGTCTGTCACACAGGAACTGGACTGAAAATCAGCTGCACATATTCATCAGTACGTGCAAACATATTATAGGTGTGGAATTCAGGACAGTACCATCAGAAGTTGATCCACTGTGCAAATGTCTGATTGGCAGTGGCTTCATTTTTCACTATGAACAAACTGCTAATGCAGCATCACAGGACGTCAGCCATGGATTGGCCTCCCCAGACCTCAACATTACTGAAACATCTTAACAGAGGATGGAAACAAAGGGAACCAACATCCAAGAAAAGACCAAGACTCCAGGCTGTGCTGAATTATAAAGGTGGACTGACCTCCAGGGTCCTTAGTATCATATAAGCTCAGTTTGTGTCTTATATACTTTCCATTTATATAACAAAATATATAGAAACGAGGGTGGTTTAAGATGTGTGTAGAGTTTTATTCATTATCTTTAGACAAACAAAGAAAGCACCATCCATTCGTCTCCAGTCTGTATGAAAAACAGGGGAAAGGTCAAATTAAACCTTTGAAATTCCTTTCACAATAAATCCATAAATAAACAAAATAAAACATAGAAAAGTGTTTAAACCCACTTTTCCATAAAGCTGTCAATAGGAAATGTTCCAGTAAACATGTCTGTGTTTCTGCTGTTTTCCTTTCATGCGTCCACAGCTGACAGGTAACCCTATTGGAGTCGCCATAGTGACGGGTGGCGTCTCAGCTTCAGCGTGTTGATGGGCACAGCCATGGTTACCACAGCTGGAGTTGGTGTACGGCGAGCTGTGAGAGGACAGAGATGGAGAACGCACATTTAACTCTTTAACAGGAGATACGTTACGACTAACAGACGACTGCTGTCTACATGATGTCTTTGCAGCCCTTATGCTACATGTTACACAACTTTTCTTCATGCCAACAAGACTGAGGTGCCACATAGTCGACACATACAGCTGATTATGATGCATGTTTTACTATTGCTATGTTCACATCATCTGCTTGGCTTTATTACTGAAAGCCTGGAGATCCTCTGACGTGTGCATGGCTGATGTGAAGTATGATTAGTCCTACATGACATCAACAACAGAGGCAATGAAAGCTTTGTTGTTAACAGGTTGTAGGTAAAGTCAAATGTCTACTTCTACACTTGTGTTGGGTAAAGTTCTTCTCACTGCAGCAGATTTATATCTGTGCTTTCACAGGGCGTGATGTGGAGCTCAGCGCTGAGGTGCAGGTCTCCTTGGAGACGCCATCCTGGCTGAAATATTATCATGCTTCCAAAACATTTCAGCTTTTATTTTGAAAGAAACAAGACTTGAAAACGAGTCCCCTTCTTCCTCTTTGTCTTTGTTCTTCAGAGGAGTGTCACCTGGACAAACTCAGGGCTGTTCTAGAGCCTTTCTTATTATTTGACTCCATAGAAATAAAACTGAATGGAATCAAACAAAAACTCCCAAACAGCTAAAACACTTTGCTTTATTCTCTTTTTTAACAAATACGTTGAAGTCCATCCACAACAACACAGCTGAGATCTCCTTTGTAATCAAGTGTTTCCATCCTTTGTACAGATCTGCATACAAAACAATCATTTACGTCCCACAGAAGTCTAGTTACACGTAACTATACAAGAACTGGTGAATGACAGAAACATGAGACACATGATCACAGGTGATAACAAAAAGAGAAAGAATTCATGTGTTAGTGATGTTTTTCAGCCCTGATGGCTCATGTTGGAGAAACAAGCTGAGGTACGTGGAAAGTTCACACACACAAGTGGGCGTGAGCGCACACACACAGAGAAACACAACTGAAGCATCTGTTTGCTGTTTCTGCTTTCATCATCTCTGCTGCTGTGTCAGGCTGGGGTCTCTCAGTGACGTGGTTGAGGTGAAGTATGACGAGTATCCCTGATTCAGTCCATCGAGACAAAGGGCAAAGAAAGCTGTTGTTAACAAACTCTATGGTGATGTGGCGTTTAGCTCTGACTCTACGCTCTGCTGAATCCTTTGAACCTGCTGATCAGTAAAGCTCTACGTGCTGCAGCAGATTGAGCTCATCTGTGTTCACAGGTGTGGACCTCAGCGCTGAGGTGCAGGAGACTTTCATTCAGTTCTCCCTGCAAACAGCATCCAGCCTGGAAATACTGTCATCTTTCCCACAAACGGTGCTCTTATCTCAGAGAAGAAGTCTGATGTAAATAACTGCAATCAACAGTGATGTTCTGCACAGATCACTTTTCCATTTTGCTCTCTAGATGAGTCCCAGCTGCCTGACCTTGTGTCCAGGTGATCGTCTCACTGAGGAGCTTTTGTTCTGAAAATCTCACGTCCATCACCTGTTTCCTTTTTACTATCTCTGCTCTTTCTTTATTCACAATGCTCATAATATCACACAATTATATTCATCACCTGCATGTTTTTATCCAGCTGCTGTTAGAACCAAACAAATAAAAAGGATGAAAAGCCTGAAATCCTTTGATTTATTACATTTGAAACAAATATGAGAGCATCCCTAACAGCACAGCTGAGACCTTTGTTTTAATCAAGCCTTTGTATCGACACACTTGTAAAGATTCATATACAAAACATAATAGAATAAATCAATATAAAATACACATAATCACAAAAATGCAGCCATGTTGTGAGTTTGCATCTAAAACATGCATGTTTCCCTTTGTACAGGCAGATTTACAGCAGACAAAGCAACACGCTGATCGACTTTGACCGCTGCAAAAACAAAATACCCACCAAGTCTGAAGTCGATCAGAGGAACTGTTGACAGACTGACAGACAAACAGATGCTTGATTCATTAGTGCGATTAAATGTTCTTCTTTAGCAGCATCACTTCATGTGTTTGTGTTCCAGGAATAAAGGTCTGTTTAAACTGGACGTCTCCTCAGCATCACTCGTGCTGTCGTGGTTTCAAAGCTGTGCAGAAAGAATCTGAGGGATGATACAGAGGTGACCAAAGTTACAAACATCCAGCTGTGCTGCAAATGTTTGCAGAGCTCCAAACTCTTTGGCTTTCTGCAGAGCAAGTATGGAAGAAGCACCTGAGCTAACTTCAGTTTAGACGATATGAGGAAAAATGCTGCTTCCCAAAGTTTCCTACAAGTATCCAGTTTATATTTAGAGAAGCGAAGGCTCTTTATCCTGACAACTACTCCCTGGTGGATCCCTGTCCTGTGACAGCAGCAAAGACTGTGTATCAGTATCATCAAAGCCACTTCAATAACCAGTGTTTAAAGCTCTCTAGCAGATGGACTTCAGTGGCAGCAGCCTCTGTCTGCTGTGTCCAGAAGGTTCTCTGATGAAGCACACAGCAGATGCTGCACTACAACAGCAGCAGCAGCTCAGCTTCAGTTTGCTTCGACGCCCTTTTTGACCTGTGAAACAGCAGAAAATGAAACATTTCAACACCCGTTTGTTAGCGTGAGCTATTCTGCTGTTTTTCATCATTTCACAGGTGAAATAAAATCACATTTACTTCCTGTAGGAGTGATCGTGTCCAGCCTGACTGAGACCATGTGCTCCATCCTGCACAGGTAATAAACCTCTGACATGAAGGGCTGTCAAGTAGTTTTAGACAAATGGGGGTAAAAGAGACGTTAAAAGCTTAAAGAGAAACTACATTTTCTAAGAACTGTCTGACGTTCACCTCTCACACAGTGGATACGATTCTGCCGCTGCAGGAATAATCTTTGTGCTTATGAAACTGTCCATGTGTTTGCAGAAAATGTCACATGTTCAAAGCCATCCCAGCACCTGGGGTTTGTATAAGTGCAGCTGCTGGTGGGGAGATAGTCTCACTCTTCTATATAAAGAGTCAGCAGGCAGCAGATCTTCATCTGTGATCTCCTCCATCATCACGTCTTCACTCTTCAGCAGCTATGGCTTCACTTCGTGCCCTTCTGGGAGTGGTGCTGTGCTCCTCATGGTTTCTGCTTCTGCCTCAGGCCGACTTTGATTTACAGAGTCATCCATAATATTTTTTATTTTACTGCCCATCTATTTTCATACAAATGTCTCCGTCTTATGGAAAAGGGGTGGAGCTTATCCAACGAGGACAGGCAGGGCCCCCCCAGACAGTTTAGCAGTCTATACAGGAGGCTGACCTTTGCAACATGTACTTCTATAATGACTTCACCATTTAGGTTATTTGGTTATGTTTCACCCTGGATTTTGTGTGATAATATTTATTTTGTCCACTGATTTAAAAACAACAAACTATATGAATATAAAACAGAGTGAACAACAAAACATCAGCTTTGGAAACTTTGATGTAAAATTCTGCAATTGTTTTCTCAGATATAGCATAAATCAAACTAACATACATCAGTGTGTTATTAATGTGCACACACACACACACACACACACACACACACACACACACACACACACACACACACACACACACACACACACACACACGTGTTACCATAAACAGCTCTTATGCTTCTGTATGATTCTCAGTGCTTTCCATTTGCGTGTCCACAGGTTGCTGTAAGTGCTGCTTGACTGCAGTTTGCTCTCATTTCAAGTGGTTTGCTGTCACAAAGCCAACAGGAAGTCCGGCCATGGTTGAGCCAACTGAAGATGGGTTGAAGGTGGCGTCCTCGTTTCCTCTGTGAGCGCGAGAGGACAGACAAAGCAAACACCGTTTGGACAGCATTAAAATATTTACACTGATGATTAATGTTGTGTCTTTGCACCTGTAGCGATACATGTTGGAAAATGGAGACTTTAGCCACCAAGACTGACGTGCCTGGAAACTTCCCTGTGAGTACGCCCACAAAGACAGGAAACAGTTTAACCACCGCGGTTAATCCTCCATCATCATCATCCAGTATTTTTCACATCTTTTCTTCTGCTGTTTCCCTTGTTGTCAGTCACGGGGTTTGTGACTGAAATGCGTGTGGTCGACGGGAAGCCTGACGAGTACGGCCTGAATCATTCCATCAACACCGGACGGAGTGAAACCTTTGTTGAAAACAGATTATATGGTAACGTTGCATTTAGCTTCAGTAAACTGTGAAGTTACAGCAGCAGATTTACATCACGTGGCTTCACAGGAAGTAGTCTGGACCTCAGCGCTGAGGTTCAAGCAGCTCTGCTTGCAGACGGCATCCTTCCTGAAAATGTTCTTCATCTTCCTCAAACCAGAACTTTTACATTGGTGCTGAAGTTCTATATAAAAACAGCCTGAAATACAAAGTGATGTTGTGCACTGATTACCTCACACTCTCCATGTTTCCTTCTACAGAGGAGTGTCCGCCTGAGTGTTTTGTCTGATCTGTTGTTGATCGTCTCATTGACACTGCATGCAGATCTGACACCAGGGCTGGACTGGGACAAAAAATGGTCCCGGGCATTTTGACTGGAGACCGGCCCCCCAGGTATTAAAGGAAAAACCATGAAGCCTTTGAATGAAAACAAACGCTGTTGTCACAGTGATGGACGCTGTCTTGTTGGTATACATGCATCAGTCTAATAAACTTAAACCTGCACCATCCTCCCTGTCCTGGTATTCTAAACAGGAAGTAGACTGTTGGTCGAGTTAACCTCCTGAACATCTACAACACACGGTGGAAACCTGACATTAAGACAGAGACTAGAGGTGAGACATGATCATTGCTGATTACTGATGACAGATTTAGATATGTTTTCATAAACCTTTCATTTGCCACATCAATAAACAGCACGGCAGGGCAAAATATGTTTTCTAACATGGCAACCTTTAAAAAGTGAAAGGAGACAGAAAGACAGCTGAGAAAGAATCAAACGGACTTTTTGATGCATTTTACACACAGTACTGGTGCAGAATCTAGAAAATGTGGGAAACACTGGCATCATATGCAGTACTTACTTCTGAAGAAATTATGATGGGACCCTAAAAAATGACTATGTACAATAATGGATTTCTATACATTTTACATCAGATGGAAACGTTTGTTGTAAGATTCAGATAATTATTTATTAAAAGCATTTTAAATGAGAATAAGAAAGAAAAGTATTTCTTTGTGCCCCCCTCTCCCTGTTAATGCCCTACCTGCCCCCCTGGCAACACTTTGCTAGACCCGCCCCTGCACAGTTACCAGCTGTCAGCTACACAAAAAGGATCCTGGTGTTATTTGTCTCTCAGAAACAGTTCATAACTTCAACTCATTTTGGTTTTGTCATGTTTTGTTCTTTACATTGTCTTTCTTCTATATAATTGTTAAACATTTAATAAATATGTCTACAAAAAGATTTTAAAAATCAGACATTTCACACAGACACCCAAATGATTTCTGACTGATGAAGGGGGCTGAAGGTGCCCTGCTCTTGCCCAGCTTCTGCTGCTCTCTCCCTGCTCACTGTCAGCAGCTGGCAGCCTCGGTCCTGCCTGAGACTCTTCATCTATCAGTGCCAAAGAATATGGGAAATAGCAACGCACAACATGCACATTACAAAACAAGCACATGAATCAGCATTACATTCATTAGTGAAGTGCTGACGTTCGTTCCTAAACTTTGGGCCTTAATTAACATCACTGTGAACTAATGTTTGCTTTGCTTCTTAACCAGTGAAGCAGCGAGGGGCTTTCTGAGGTTCCTGCTCGTAAATGCCCAAAATGAGTCGAGTATTTCTCTGCAACTACAAACTCTGTTTTCATCAGAGGTGTAAATATTACAGCACTGTGTCAGAGTCACTGAGGCTGGAACACAGAAAAAGGAAGTAGATGTATTTATTTTTAGGCTTTATTGCCTGGAACCACTTTAAAAATACGCTTTGGGTCACAATTAACTGCAGAAAACCAGGAATCCACATATGAACATTATCTGTGCAGAGATTTATGCTTCTGAAGGTAAACAGTGAAAACTTGCAGCACTAAATGCACAGATAGCCAGGCGTTTCACATTTTGGGACCATCTGCCAGTTTTCATTTCTTAGGTATTGAAGAGCAGAAATGATTGAATTTTATTTACATGCTTAAAAATGTTTGCTTTTGAATATTATTTGAAGAATTACCCACACACTCAGGCACTGTGGGCCTGTTTCCCTTTGCACAACCGAGTGTTGGAAACGGGCCTTTTCTCTTTAAACTCTGAGGGGCTGTAACTTTGGCTTCTATTGGCAGATTTGCATGATTGACCCTCTTTTTAAAATAGTTTTAGCCAAGAGAATCAAGCTAACATCACTGTTTTTACGTCAGCTCACGTCACACGAGCTGTTTCAAGAAAAGTCCTCCTGTCACACAGCAATGCCTACATCAATCACACCACTCTGCTTAAATAATAATAATAATGTTTAGTGAAGCAGGTGAAGCAAAGGGCTGCTTTTAATAGGCTGGGAGACCCAGGTGTGCTGCTTTAGCTGCTGAGCCTCTCATGCTAGCCTCCATCTATAAGCTGGGATCACAGGAGCACTGCAGTCCTGACTAGATCAAGGATTGTTATTCATGCAGGTGACAAAAGTTTACATTCACAGAGTCATAGGATTGAGCCTGGTTTGAAAAGCAGCTGTTTAATGCAGCTGCTTAGAGTTCACACACAGTAGAAGAATCAGACTTGAGTCACATTTCAAACACTGGAAAAATACTCAGCAAGTAACAATGAAAACAGCACAGACTCAGTATATCCTGTTCAGTCCTGTGTTTGATATGAATGTGCTGTTCAGAGAGGATCTCGTGTCCTCTTTTACAAAGCCTTTGTTTCATGATGTTTGTGTATAAATGAATGTAGGTGTGTTTCTAAGTGTGAAGGAGCCCTGGGAGAAAAGACTGAAGCTTGTGCCAAAGAACAAACAGGAAAGAAAGATCAGCATTAATGAAGACGAGCACAGAAGGAGCCCAAGCACGTGTTGCTTTTTCAGATTTCTCTAAAAGTGTGTGTTCATTTGTTCCATCCTTCACAACAAACAACAGCTGACAGACACACATGCACTCTGTGTCACTTCACAGGGGCTGATGAAAGTGGACACAGTAAAGGCAGAGCTGGACCTGCTCTACACATCCTGCACTCTGTTAACAGACTTTATTCTGCAGCATCAACAGATAAAAATATATGAAGATATAGAAACGTTTAACATTGTGACTGTTCACATTAGTGAAGCTGTTACTTTGCTGCCAGGTGGAAAAGAAGCCTAAAGCTGAGTCTGATTAAACATCTGCTGCACCAGAGAGTTTCATGGCCCTGCTTTATCCTGTGCTTGCTGACCACCTCGTCCTGAAACCTCTTCATCATCCTCACAGTTGTGTGAAGAAAGAGGGAAGCAGGTGGAAACCATCTGTGCTGCTGTGTTCACTTGTGTGTGTGCGTCTATGGTCATATCTAATGTGTACCTACAGACAAACACAAACACCTGGCATTGCACAAGAGTCTCTATGGAGCAACCTGCAGATGTCAGAGATGTGATTAGAGGGTAAAGTGGACTAGTGAGAGCATCTATGTTGTTGTTGTCTGCTGGGGGACAGCATCAGCTCCAGAGATGCATCAGGATCAGCAAACTAATCTGCAAGGCTGCAAGTGTCACTGAAGGAGTTTGAGTCAGTGAGGGACTCAAACTCACACAGCTGGTCAAGAAGGCTCAGCAGCTGCTGTATTTCCTGAGGAGGCTGAGGAAATTTGGTATGTTGGCCAAGATCCTCAGCAGGTTCTACAGCTGCACTGTGGAGAGCAGCCTGACCAGCTGCATCACTGCATGGTACGGCAGCACTACTGCAAACCGCAAACGCCTGCAGAGAGTGATAACAACTGTGGAGAAGATCATCAGGACCCCGCTGCCCTCTCTGCAGAGCAGCTACCATCACAGAGTCCAGAGGAGAGACACACCTCTGCCCTCGAGACGAAGGTTCAGAAGTGTGAAATGTAGAACATCCAGACTCAACAACTCCATCTTCCCCACTGCTATCAGACTCCTGAACAGCTGACCGACCTCAAACTGCAGTTTGCACATCAGGTCACTTTGCACACTAAGTTCATTTTGCACATTAAACTCCATGTACATCCATGTACATCGACATCTGCAGACCACACGTGTCTTCAGTTACTTATTTGTACTTATTTGCAGTTATTTATCTTTTTATTTTATTTTTTTAAGTTATTTTTTATCCTTATTTTATCTTTTTATTTATTCTTATCTTGTTCTTTTAACCATTATCTAACTTGGCATTGTGCACGGTGTGTTTAGATTCAGTTTAAATTCAGGGACACGGAGCCCCTGTTGATCCTCTACCTAATCACACGAGCCACGGTGTGAGAACGGGTGTGGGTCTCAATCAGCCAAGGTTTTGGGTGAACCCATTGTGAGATCTAGCCCCACCCCATCATGTGATTTCCTGTGATCAAATGTCCCAGGATGTAAGTGGGCGTTAAGACGTCCATGTCCCTCTTCAAGCAACTTAAAGAAGTCCAGACGCTTTTCTTTCCAAGCTCCTTCAACAACATCATTCATAGAACAACTTCCAGCTTCTTTTGCTCGGCTACAGTTTGGATGGATTTGCAGATGCAACAAGACTAAAATGGTTAGGGTCAGGAGGTCAAAGGTCAGAGCTCCTGTGGGTCTGAGGGCGGCCTCACGCTGGAGAAGGATGAAGGAGTCTGACCTGAGCCAGTGTTTGACATGAACACATCAGCACTGCTGTCAGTGAGCCTAACGACAGCCGTTAGCATCATTTCAGTGTTTCAGTCATAAAAACACTTCCTGTCTCTGTGGTGGTTACAGTGACATCATGCAGTTTGTGCTTTGACCTCCAGAGGGCGACAAATCAGCACAGACAGAGAGCTCCATTCAAACTTTGCTGCCATCAGGAATAATTCTTCAAATATAATCATCAGTGTTTGAGCAGTTATGATATCAGGGACAATCTAGACATGTGTGACAATACTGAACATGTCACATGACACACCTCAAACATCATGTGATCCACTCTCAGTCTGCACTTTCATTCATGACTTCAACAGGTTGAAATGAGCTTTGAAGAAACATTCAGTGAAATAAATCTTTCATGGATTCATGTGAGCAGCAGATGAACTTTGTACCAACAACATCTTCAATAACAGAGTCTGAATGAAGCTCAGGTGTTGATGCTGCTCACTGATTGGACGCTTGCTTTCAGCTCTGCTCTCAGTCTTTACTGCACAGGTGAAGGTAGAAAGTGTGACTGGATCTATAGACTGGAAACAGAGAAACATGCTGAACATTTGAAGCTTTGCAGCAGAAATGTTCATGTTACAAATACAGCAGAGCTGATCTGGGATCAGTGTGTTCACACCTGCAGCTACAACAAGGTTTCATGTCTCCACACGTCAGCATGTGAACTTTACTCTGACTCAGTCTGAGCAGTCAGACGGCATATTTTTAAAGTTAACACATCAGCACACACAGAGCTGAGCCCCTCCCACCTGTGCTGAGTTTCAGGTGGAGCCCCGCCTCCTTCCAGGAAGCAGCTCACCTGTGTGTCCGTGTTTAGTGTCCAGGTGTGGAGTGGAGCTTGTTGTTGGTGTGTGAAGAAACTGTAAGTTTGCTTTGTTTCCTCCTTTAACAGTTTGTCTTTAGGAACTTTACTGTTTGTTCAGCTCGTGTTTGATTTCTTCACACAACAAACTGTGTGTGTTTGTATTTCCGGTCTCTCCATTAAAGTCAGTGTGTAATGTTTCCTGGCTAACATCAGCTGTGTGCAGCTTAGTTCAGCACAAATCTGCCGCTCCATAGTTCACGGTAACGGACTCACAGCTGGACCAACGAGGCCGAGTGTGTCCGCCACTCTGAGCTACGTTCGTGTTTGTGTACTTGTAGTTTGTACTTTGAGTTCACTCAGAGCCCACAGAGGACGCAGCGTACGTGATGACGTCACAGCCCTTTACCTCCTTTACTGTCACTGTGAGACACCTGCAGAGCTCTGACGCTAAGCTAGCACACAGCATGCTAACGCTAAGCTAAAGCTAGGCTAGCCAAGAACCCAGAGTGACGTAAAGCTGAGTAAACACTGACCCCAGACCAGCACCGTGATAAAGTGAGCTGCTGCTGCTGAACTTGAACAGGTAACAAAGTGATGAGCAGTCAGGCTGCAGGTTTCTACCTGTTCATGTTTCTACAGTAGAATCACTTTGAAGTGTCTTTGTGCTGTTTCATCTTTGATTTGTGTTCATAAACACTCAGAGAAACATCACGTGACCTCATCAGGATCTGTGTTGGTGTGTGGGGCTGTACCTCAGCTTTATGTTGTTACATGCTCATTTGTTCATTTTAACATCAAAGTAATGTTATGAGGAGTAATGAAGTAACGTACTCCATTACTTTTAATCAAAGTGTTCTGTGTAATATGTGTAATAATGACTGTTTTGAGTAATGACCAACACTGATCACAACAAAGAGGAAATGCCTCCAACATGCACAAACATTTGAGCCACAACATGCAGTTAATGTGCACAAATGTCTTTGATATGCTGCTCAGTGATGGTGGTGACTGTCAGAGCAGAGCTACTGAGAATCAATAAGTAATATCAATGATGGGATCAGAATCACTAAATTCTTCTCATCCCTGTCAGTATCATACATGTGCTGTATAATGTGATAAATGTAGAGGTGCTGGCTGTTCTCTCACTCTGCTGTTTAGCTGTAAAGGACGCCTCCCTGCCTTTGTCTCATTCATGACCTTTAATAGTCTCTTCTAACATGCAGAGATCTGTATGATCTGTTTCATAGAGTCTAACCAGCCTGTACAGGTAACAACAACAGTCACTGCATCACTGACACACAAACGTCATCTCTGTCAATAACAACATTCATACATGGAATAAAAACACATCAGTGGATCATTGCTGGAGCTGATGTTTGTGCTCCTGGTGCAAAGGCTCTCAGTTTCCTCCTTGAAATAACATCAGTGGTGGGTCAGCGACATGCTTTCTTTCCCTCTCAGGTTTAAATATCTGGGACTCTCCACCGTTTGGTTGTAGAGCTGAAGAAGCTTCTCAGATGAAACGTCTTCCAGAAACTTAAAGACGTCTCTTTTCTCTCCAAGCTCCTTAGATCACATGACCTGGATGACTGAACCTACAGATATATTGACCTGGTTTCATGGTCACATGACAGGTCAGAGGTCAGCGACTGTAACTCAGTTCCTCCTGTTAATGTGAACTCACTGAGTGTTTGTGGTTTACCTCTCAGACTGACTGAAGATGATGATGGAGGAAGAGGAGGACAGAGCAGAGTCTGCAGGGTCCAGCTGTCCGTCTGTGAGGAGTGACCGGTCCAAAGGTGACCCTCCAGCCTTCAGTGGTGAACCTGGAGCAACGAGGTCAGAGAGCTGAACTCACTGAGTAACAGAAATAATTCTGCACTGACATTATAATCAGTGTTGACTCTGGTTGATTGTCTGACTGTGTTTGTGAGCTGAGAGGAAATGAAAATGAGTTTGTAACAAAAATCAGTTTTGTCCAGTTTTCCTGTAAGAAGCTGAACTCTAATCTAAGAGGATGTTACTGACAGGAAACAGCTGCATTATCTGCAGTCTGTGTGATCACAGCTGCTTCAATCATGTTTGTGTCTGCAGAGGTCAGAGGTCACAGTCTGCAGGGTCCAGCTGTCCGTCTGTGAGGAGTGACCGGTCCAAAGGCGACGTTCCACACTTCAGTGGTGAACCTGGAGCAACGAGGTCAGAGAGCTGTGATGACTCCTTTACATGTTTGTGTTTCCTGGATAAATATGACCTGAAACATCCTCAGATTGTTACAAAGATTCATTAAAAAGAAAACAATGAAAGAGAAAAGATCCAAATGTTCGACTTGGTCATTTGCTGTTTGAGGACAGTGATGCTCATATCTGTGGGGAAAGTGTGACCTGAGTGGGTTCATGTTTGTCTTTAAAGAACAGAGCTGCTCTGATTCTCTTTGTGTCTGATCTGTTAAACAGTCTGAGAGGTCACACAGAGACCCAGCAGCTAAAGCCTGGATCATACTGGCTGCTGTTACTCCATCAGGACAACACTGAACCACAGTGGTGTGGATGTAGTGGATAAATCCCACCATACTGATGCTCAGAGTTAACCACAGGGAACAAAACCAGATGTTACCTTCAGATTGTGACCTTTGGAGTGGACGATGCAGATTTCAATAGAGAATAAATGTTGTTGTTTTTCAGCTGTGAAGAAAGAATCTAATTTTCTGAACTTAAGAATTTATGATGCTGGAAACAACATGGAGACTATAACACAACATTTCCACTGTGTTCATAGAATGAATGTAAAACTGTCAGACATTCATTAAATATGCAAAATGTCTACAGAAGCATCAGAGGGTCAGACGTGAAGCACTCAGTGATTTTGATCAAATGACTCATCAGTTATTGATCTGTACTACACTGATCTACCACGTTAGTAAAGCTGGTGTTCTGGTGGTGGAGGGAGACTCGGATCATGTTCTGGTTTTGGAGCAGTGATCTGCTGATGGTTCAGTTTGATGAGCTTCTTCAAAATCATCCCTGACATCACCACTGAAAGGACGTCCATGAAAACAGACTGAAAATTACTGATATGTTCACAATCTGAGAGTTTAAAACTTGACAGACTTGATTCAGATGAAGTTATTTGAGCAGAAACTCCTGGATCTTTATCCTGTGTGGATCTAATCCTTCATGGTTCCTCCACAGAGTGGACCAGCAGAGCTCAGAGGTTCCCAGTGGTCAGTCTGCCCAGCAGCATCAAACACAGCTGGACTCCATATTTATGGTCTGTACATGTACAACAACTACTGTTACATCTGTTCTGTTCACAGTCATCTCCATGCTGCTCTTTGTAGACCAGTGGATCGTCAGTGTGTCCAACATGGATCTGATGTTTGGCTCCATGATTTCAGTCTGATTGGCTCATTCATAAATATTCTGTTCCAGCTGCTGGAGGACAACATCATCACTTTTGTGAAGAACGAGCTGAAGAAGATCCAGAAGGTTCTGAGTCCAGATTACCCAGAATGCTTAGAGAGTCAGAGGAGCAGCAGCAGAGAGGCGTTTGTGAAGATCACAGTGGACTTCCTGAGGAGAATGAAGCAGGAGGAGCTGGCTGACCGTCTGCAGAGACGTAAGAGGATTTATCTAAAGATTTAAGCTGCTGGATAAATGAGACATTTTCCAGAGATGGAAGATGGAGCAACATGTTTTAAAGATTAGTTCTTTTTGGAATTGAGTGTTTATTTTTCTTCTCATTCAGAACTTCAAGCTGCAGTTTGTCATCGTAACCTTAAATCCACCCTGAAGAAGAAGTTCCAGTGTGTGTTTGAGGGCATCGCTAAAGCAGGAAACCCAACCCTCCTGAATCAGATCTACACAGAGCTCTACATCACAGAGGGAGGGACTGCAGAGGTCAATGATGAACATGAGGTCAGACAGATTGAAACAGCATCCAGGAAACCAGACAGACCAGAAACAACCATCAGACAAGAAGACATCTTTAAAGCCTCACCTGGAAGAGATGAACCAATCAGAACAGTGCTGACAAAGGGAGTGGCTGGCATTGGGAAAACAGTCTTAACACAGAAATACAGCCTGGACTGGGCTGAAGACAAAGCCAACCAGGACATCCAGTTCATATTTCCATTCACTTTCAGAGAGCTGAATGTGCTGAAAGAGGAAAAGTTCAGCTTGGTGGGACTTGTTCATCACTTCTTTACTGAAACCAAAGAAGCAGGAATCTGCAGCTTTGAAGACTTCCAGGTTGTGTTCATCTTTGATGGTCTGGATGAGTGTCGACTTCCTCTGGACTTCCACAAAACTACAATCCTAACTGACCCTAGAAAGTCCACCTCAGTGGATGTGCTGCTGATAAACCTCATCAGGGGGAAACTGCTTCCCTCTGCTCGCCTCTGGATAACCACACGACCTGCAGCAGCCAATCAGATCCCTCCTGACTGTGTTGGCATGGTGACAGAGGTCAGAGGGTTCACTGACCCACAGAAGGAGGAGTACTTCAGGAAGAGATTCAGAGATGAGGAGCAGGCCAGCAGGATCATCTCCCACATCAAGACATCACGAAGCCTCCACATCATGTGTCACATCCCAGTCTTCTGCTGGATCACTGCTACAGTTCTGGAGGATGTGCTGGAAACCAGAGAGGGAGGACAGCTGCCCAAGACCCTGACTGAGATGTACATCCACTTCCTGGTGGTTCAGGCCAAAGTGAAGAAGGTCAAGTATGATGGAGGAGCTGAGACAGATCCACACTGGAGTCCTGAGAGCAGGAAGATGATGGAGTCTCTGGGAAAACTGGCTTTTGATCAGCTGCAGAAAGGAAACCTGATCTTCTATGAATCAGACCTGACAGAGTGTGGCATCGATATCAGAGCAGCCTCAGTGTACTCAGGAGTGTTCACACAGATCTTTAAAGAGGAGAGCGGACTGTACCAGGACAAGGTGTTCTGCTTCATCCATCTGAGTGTTCAGGAGTTGCTGGCTGCTCTTCATGTCCATCTGACCTTCAGCAACTCTGGACTCAATCTGCTGGAACAACAACAAACAACATCCAAGAAGTCTGAAACAGAAGAATCTGCAAAGAAACACTTCTACCAGAGTGCTGTGGACAAGGCCTTACAGAGTCCAAATGGACACCTGGACTTGTTCCTCCGCTTCCTCCTGGGTCTTTCCCTGCAGACCAATCAGACTCTCCTACGAGCCCTGATGACACAGACAGGAAGTAGCTCACAGACCAATCAGGAAACAGTCCAGTACATCAAGAAGAAGCTCAGTGAGAATCTGTCTGCAGAGAAAAGCATCAATCTGATCCACTGTCTGAATGAACTGAATGATCGTTCTCTAGTGGAGGAGATCCAACAGTCCCTGAGATCAGGAAGTCTCTCCACAGATAAACTGTCTCCTGCTCAGTGGTCAGCTCTGGTCTTCATCTTACTGTCATCAGAAGAAGATCTGGATGTGTTTGACCTGCAGAAATACTCTGCTTCAGAGGAGGCTCTTCTGAGGCTGCTGCCAGTGATCAAAGCCTCCAACAAGGCTCTGTGAGTAAACATGTTGTCATCGCTTCATTGTTAAAATCATGGGAAATAAATCAGAAATGCTGAGTTCAAAGAGCACTGTAACATTTTTTTAAAATAGTAAATTAAATGATCATCAGTCACTCGGTAAATATATGGTAGTTTTAATGTTTCACTCCAGCATTTCTAAAACACACTTTGTTCTGTAACTCTTATCAAAGGACAATCCAGACCCAGCCTATAAGAACATGAGCTCTGATGCTTCAGCCCCTCTGACAGGTTTATTATCCTCAGCTTGTTCATTTGTCTCCAACTCCAGGAGTTTGGTTGTTTTATTCTAAAGCACAAACTTCACCTGCCAGACTTCACCTACATCTTTTTCTGATGTTCATAATTTAAGTTCAAGTTTGTATCTCACTTTCAGTGCACACCCTCCCTTTTTAAATATAAATCTCTGCTGTGCTGTCATGTTTTCATCCTGTATGGAGGGAGAAACTCGGTCTTCATTACTGAAATTGCCTCTAAGGTCGTGTTTCTTGTCAGTAACCATATGTAACTGTAAGGCTTCCATAACCAGTGTTATCACAGAATTATAGTGGGTTCACTCTGGGTCCTCTACAGTTTCTTCCCACTGTCCACAGACATGCAGTTAGGTTACCTGGTGATCTAAACTTCATGCAGGTGTGAGTGAGAGTGGTTGTCTGTCCCTCTGTGGGCTTAGTGGAAGAGACTGGATGGATCTCTGCTTTGTCTTTGATATATGCTGACAGCAAACATTCTCCATGAAGTCTGCATTTCAGCTCATCTCCTTTATACACACCTTTAACAGGAAGAGTTTTATACAGCTAGTGTTTAAAATCCAGTGTTATTCACAATACACAGGTAATGAGCATGATTATTGAATTACTAAAATTTTCTAAAATAATTGTTTTAGTTAATATTGTATGATAGTGTACACAGAATTATTAGCTCAGTAGGCAGAGTGGTCGCCCCATGATCATAAGGTCAGGGGTCGAATCCACCGAATAGTTACCTTGTGGTACCCCTGAGCAAGGTACCATCAAGGTACCAATCATGTGCACTGGACTGGTAGCACTCATAGTCTCATAGGTTTAAATAAATTTTTTAAAAAAAGGGTTCAACATATAAACAAATTTAATTTGATCACATATATTGTTTGTTTTTTTTGTTGTGGTTTTTTCCTTTCTCTCACAGACTGAGCAGCTGTAACGTCTCAGAGGAAGGCTGTGAAAATTTGTTGTCAGTGGTCAGCTCCCAGTCCTGTAGTCTGAGAGAGCTGGACCTGAGTACCAACAGCCTGAAGGCTTCAGCAGTAAAGCTTCTGTCTGCTGCAGTGGAGAGTCCACATGCCAAACTGAATGTTCTGAGGTCAGATCAATTTGTATTATGTTTAGTTCTGTTTGTTTATGTGTTTGATGTTTGTTTTTGTTTATGTCTTTATCCAGTTATCCTTGTTTCATAGCATTTTTATTTTATTTCAAAGTTAAACGGAAGTTTTACTAACCTGCTCAGCACAAGACAATAAGCTATTGCACCCTGATTACACTTTAACAACAATCTTTATTCATGTTTTTATCTTCAGACTTAACATCTGTGAACTCTCAGAGGAAAACTGTGAAGCTCTGTCCTCAGTTCTCAGCTCGCAGTCCTCTAGTCTGACAGAGCTGGACCTGAGTATCAGAATGCTGCAGGATTCAGGAGTGAAGCTTCTGTCTGCTGGACTACAACGTTTAAACTGTAAACTGAATACTCTGAGGTCAGATCAGAAAACATTTAGTTTTTAGAATTATTAATTAAAGTTCATACATATGATGTTGTATCTTAGTATCTTTATGTTTTCTTTAAAAATAGAAAGTCAACATTTAATGTTGTGAAATGTATTAACAAACTCAACATGAGTATTTGTTGTATGACTGTCTTTTATTTTTCAGACTGAGTGGCTGTAACCTGTCAGAGAGAAGCTGTGAAGCTCTGTCCTCAGTCCTCAGCTCCCAGTCCTCCAGTCTGAGAGAGCTGGACCTGAGTAACTCTGACCTGCACGATTCAGGAGTGAAGCTTCTGTCCGCTGGACTAAAGAGTTCACAGTGTGCAGTGGAAACTCTCAGGTCAGGATTCAAACTTTTCCACAGATGATCATTTGAAATGTGATTTATATTATTGTATAAACAGGTAACTTTTACAGCTGTCAAGTGAACTTTTATTCACATTTGAGTGGATAATTGGACTCTGAATTACTAAAAGTTGTTATAGTCATGTCTTTGTTTATTTAAAAAAATACTTCATGTACTGCCTAATTTAAAGATTTAGGCTCCTTTGGGCCCATAATATATATATTTGATTTCTTTGTGAATGAAATTAGGAGGATATTGGCGACTGCTGATTGGCTCGCTGTTTGTTTTTTATTCACAGTACTTAATTTTAAAGGCTGATTTCTCAAAATGAGATGTTTATCTTTTCTTCTACAACACGTGGAGCCACCAAATCTTCTTGCTTGATTTATTCATTACAGTTTGATTTAAAGAATATTAGACTCGTAACATAATAAATATATTTATTTCACTTCTTCTTGAGAGAAAGAAAGGGATGACTGGGTGAGCTCCAGTGGTTCATCCCAGCAGAGAGAGCGGCACACTGGGCTGCAAATGATCACAGTAGTAATGGCCATAGTTTGATAAAACAGGCAGTCTTACCCTGTAGATAATACAGGGTTCTGGTGCCGATGTGGGGGAGGGGAGTCGCCCGGTACTAACTACATACTACTAACTACCTCATCCAGATGTCTTCCCTACTAAACCTGATAAGAAGTAACTGCAGTAGCCTTATAGGTCAAATCAGTTTCACCTGTTAAAGTTAGCTCCACTATTAATTAGGGGTGGGGGAAAAAATCGATACTGTGTAGTATCGTGATATTTTGTTTGCTAATAATGTATCGATACAGGGACAGCAGAAATCGATATTTTGTTACAAACAATTTTTTCTCTGAAGTCAACATGCTCTGGAGTCAGAGCATGTTGATCCTTTTTCTGAGCAACAATCCTGACATTCCTTCACTGTCCAAATGTGTTTAACTTTTTTTTTGGCAGCAATAAACATGACAGTTTACTTATTTTAATTTAAGACATGTTTAATTTTAATTAAGTTTGAAACTTTTTTATTTAATGTAAAATTATATATTTTTTTAAATTTACTTTCAAATTCTTCAGTTGCTGAAGGGGCTGCATAGTTTTCATAAATTGCATAGTTCAGAATAGCTGTAATTGTACCAGATGGTTGCATTCAGTTAAGTTGGACTAGACTGTAATACAAACCGTTCAGTTTGTCAACAATAAAACTGACTGAAATGAGAGAAAGACTGAGTGTGAGACTTTGATATTAGATAAAATGAATATTGATAAAGTTTACCTTTATGTGCAGAATTTAAATATCGCAAAATATTTAAAAAAATCGCAATAATATCGTATCGTGCGTTAAGTATTGTGATAATATCGTATCGCGAGTTGTATGGTGATTCCCACCTCTACTATTAATGGTGTCACTTGTTATTTCTGGGATGAGTTTAGTAGCCTGAACAGCTGCTTAAAGGAAAGTAATTAAATAATAAAAATAACCTAAGTCCGGGGGAACCTGCAAGAGCTGTTTGCACAAAGAATAATGCTCAGACTTTGAGGTTTTATCGTTTTACACAAGGTTTAAAAATGAATGTCCACAATTGAATTGCAGAAATTGTTATTGAGCTAATACTGATGTAGTTGTTATCTTTGGTAAGGAGAGGTTGGAGGAAGGATGAGCACAGTCAGGCCTAAAGATGCTCTTAATAATAATAATGGATTGCATTTATATAGCGCTTTTCGAGACCCTCAAAGACCCTTTACAATCCCACTACAGGGAGTGCAGAATTATTAGGCAAGTTGTATTTTTGAGGAATAATTTTATTATTGAACAACAACCATGTTCTCAATGAACCCAAAAAACTCATTAATATCAAAGCTGAATGTTTTTGGAAGTAGTTTTTAGTTTGTTTTTAGTTTTAGCTATTTTAGGGGGATATCTGTGTGTGCAGGTGACTATTACTGTGCATAATTATTAGGCAACTTAACAAAAAACAAATATATACCCATTTCAATTATTTCTTTTTACCAGTGACACCAATATAACATCTCCACATTCACAAATATACATTTCTGACATTCAAAAACAAAACAAAAACAAATCAGCGACCAATATAGCCACCTTTCTTTGCAAGGACACTCAAAAGCCTGCCATCCATGGATTCTGTCAGTGTTTTGATCTGTTCACCATCAACATTGCGTGCAGCAGCAACCACAGCCTCCCAGACACTGTTCAGAGAGGTGTACTGTTTTCCCTCCTTGTAAATCTCACATTTGATGATGGACCACAGGTTCTCAATGGGGTTCAGATCAGGTGAACAAGGAGGCCATGTCATTAGTTTTTCTTCTTTTATACCCTTTCTTGCCAGCCACGCTGTGGAGTACTTGGACGCGTGTGATGGAGCATTGTCCTGCATGAAAATCATGTTTTTCTTGAAGGATGCAGACTTCTTCCTGTACCACTGCTTGAAGAAGGTGTCTTCCAGAAACTGGCAGTAGGACTGGGAGTTGAGCTTGACTCCATCCTCAACCCGAAAAGGCCCCACAAGCTCATCTTTGATGATACCAGCCCAAACCAGTACTCCACCTCCACCTTGCTGGCGTCTGAGTGGGACTGGAGCTCTCTGCCCTTTACCAATCCAGCCACGGGCCCATCCATCTGGCCCATCAAGACTCACTCTCATTTCATCAGTCCATAAAACCTTAGAAAAACCAGTCTTGAGATATTTCTTGGCCCAGTCTTGACGTTTCAGCTTGTGTGTCTTGTTCAGTGGTGGTCGTCTTTCAGCCTTTCTTACCTTGGCCATGTCTCTGAGTATTGCACACCTTGTGCTTTTGGGCACTCCAGTGATGTTGCAGCTCTGAAATATGGCCAAACTGGTGGCAAGTGGCATCTTGGCAGCTGCACGCTTGACTTTTCTCAGTTCATGGGCAGTTATTTTGCTCCTTGGTTTTTCCACACGCTTCTTGCGACCCTGTTGACTATTTTGAATGAAACGCTTGATTGTTCGATGATCACGCTTCAGAAGCTTTGCAATTTTGAGACTGCTGCATCCCTCTGCAAGATATCTCACTATTTTTGACTTTTCTGAGCCTGTCAAGTCCTTCTTTTGACCCATTTTGCCAAAGGAAAGGACGTTACCTAATAATTATGCACACCTGATATAGGGTGTTGATGTCATTAGACCACACCCCTTCTCATTACAGAGATGCACATCACCTAATATGCTTAATTGGTAGTAGGCTTTCGAGCCTATACAGCTTGGAGTAAGACAACATGCATGAAGAGGATGATGTGGACAAAATACTTATTTGCCTAATAACTCTGCACTCCCTGTATTCCCAGAACCACCATGTAATGAAGACCACTTTTTGTCTACATGAGGTGCAGGAACAGTCTGTGGAGCAAGAGACACCATACTTCTTACTCCTCTCAAAGGGAACAAGGTGGGATTTTACATCTTTTAGAAACTTCTCAAACGTGATTATCAGTAGAGATCTCATTTCAACTGATTTAACTGATTTATTCATTCCATATTACTGGTTTATTTCCCATTCCCCCCCCCCCCCCCCCCCCAAAGAGATTGGGAACTAAGAGAAATCAGTCTGTAATCCTACAAAAAAAATCTGTGAAAAGAAAATGTTTTGTTGTTCTTCTGCTTCTTTTATCTGGAAATGTGCAACCTAATCCTGGTCCAGATTGCAAATTCTTAAGTACTCCTTGTGATTTTAAAACTCGAACAGGTCTTGGTATCACTCATTTAAATGTCAGAAGTCTTCTTCCCAAACTTGATTTTGTGAAAATTTGGATGAAAGTTAGATACTGATATTCTTATATTATCAGAAACCTGGCTTACTAAATCAATTATTGACAAAGACATTGCAATAATGGGCTATAATCTTTTCCGTTGCGACTGCCCCAGAAAGGGTGGCGGTGTTGCAATTTATGTAAAAAGCAAATTCCATGTTACTGTCGATTCATCGGTACCTGTTCGTAAACAGTTTGAACTTCTTGCCCTCAAGCTCCAACTTTTCAAGGGCTATTTTATTACCATTGTGGGCTGTTATAGACCCCCCTCTGCTAGTAGTGAGGCTTTAGTTTCACTTAGTGAAAAACTATCTACTTTAGATTTTAATGGAATTGTGCTGGCCGGAGATTTCAACTGGGACTGGTTGTCCTCTGCCTCAGACAGTTTTAAATCCATGTGTGATTCATATAATCTCACACAACTAATTTACAGCACATCTCGTCCAAATCTTAAATGCCCAGAAAAGTCATCACTTATTGATTTATTTTTAACTAATATGCCGTATAAATATTCTCACACTGGGGTTTTCGCAAATGATATCAGTGACCACTGTGTGGTAGCTGTAGTCAGACAATTGAAGCTCCCAAAATCAAGGCCACAAATAGCTTTTAAAAAGATGTAACAATGTGACATAATGCAATATAATAGTGTCAGTTACACATTGTGGGTTGCACTGTGGCCACACAGCAAAAAGGCCAGTGTTGATTTTTCAGTGTTAGCAGAATTCAACAGAGTTCCGAGTTAGTTCAACACTTAATCGAGTTAAAATAACACATCGGGAGTTGATTCCTGAAAAGTGTTAGTGTGGATTTTAGTCGTTACTGCATTTTAACACTGTGGGTGTTAAATTAGACCACACCTTCATTTCCTGTGGAGCTCCGCATTCCAGAATCTTCGGTCGCCACTTTTTCTTGCTGCTGCGGTAAGTTTTATTCGGTTAAATATTAAGTTTTAGATTGATGTTAGAGCAGGTAACATGATAACTAGTAAAAAAATATTATTTATATCAAAATACATCATCTTTAAGTGTCATATTTGAATTTTAACTGTTTTTGTTAAAGTAAAAATTGTAAAAAAAGTAGTTTGGGTAAGGTGAACTGAATGACCTTGTGATTAATTTGACAATAAACTGCATTTTAAATGTTTATTTCTGCATAGGATCTCGCTGTTGTTTCCTCTGCAGTCCGCATGTCTCTTTTTTTTTTTTTTCTTGGATGTGTTAGATTATAATATTATTTTATGCCATGTTAGACCCCTAATTAAAGATTGTGAATTATGTAGTTTTAGTTTGCATTATTCTCCTGAATTAGAAGAAGCTGATAACTATTGCATTAGTTAAACTGATTTGCATTACATTAAACTGCTGACTTATTGTGAATGAATGATGTTGTTTTATGATGCATTATACTGCTGAGTTATAAGAAATACTGTTCGCAGAAAGTTATTGTCTTATTTGTCTGATTAGAAGAGAACAGAACATGCTGGAGTTTTCTGCTCCATCTCAGCAGGAGCAGATAAAGAGGGAGCCAAGGTCATAGCTTAGGCGCCGTGTGAGAGAAAGCATGTGAATGTTTAGGCTTTTTATGATAAGGTGGGAGGACCAGAAGCTATAAAAGTTTGAGCAATGCTCCACCATTTTGAGATCTGAGACTGTCTGCATCAGTGTCCATCTCCCACGTGTGTGATCATTAAAATCATCGTTTGACTCAACCCGACCGGACCAGTGTTGTTATTGTGGTTTTTCTCTTGTCTCCATCCCCAATATTTTGAACTCGTAACAGATGTCATAAGTAATTCTTAGTATGACTATCAGTTAACTTTAGAGTAACGCAAGTGAAGTGTAAAGGCACAAGTAAAGATCTATATATTGTTGGCAGACAGAAAAGTTGATACTTAAGTGCCAAGTTAAAGATTTATTTGTCTCTTGGGTATAATTGTTTTTATTTTTTAAATTTCAGTTTATAAATGCTAAAATTTGTCCCATATCTCACTACTCCTAACTTTCACTCCCCAACAATTTGTGGCAGATGGCTTTCACAATAATCATGATTTTAAAAACTGTGATTAAAATAATTGCTGACGTTAATCAGTTAATGAGTTAACGAGATTATAACAGGTTAAGTTGCCCTAATAATTAGACTTTGGTGACAAACTGATGTGATCTCCATGTTTCCTTTGTTGGACTGTGGGCGAGTGTCAGAACTGAATGTACTGAGTAACATGTAGAGTTTAAACATGTGTCAGTTCCAGTTTTAGAGCTCTAAAGTGCAGCTATCATGTTAGGAATATGTTAGGAATAGACAGGAACACTGAGCACACTGAGGTCAAATCTTTATTTTACCACTCGCTGCATTCTTGATGTTCATGAATTCAGCAGGTTCATGATTGTCTGCAGCATTAATCTCATATTTCCATTAAAAGTGTTGAATTTGACTGTTTGATGTTCTTTATGATCTCTGGCACCAGTTCATCTGTAGGCTGAGCTCAGTCCATCCATTTAGTGAAAGGTCTCCTTGTTCTGTGAGCGTGCACAGATCCTGAAGCAGAAAGCCTGGGTTAACAGAGAAATGATCATCACTGTGATGATGCTCACCATCTCTGACTGGGATTTGAGGTTTTGTCAAAGCAGCAAAGAAAGCCTGGCTATGTTGGACTGGGTGTGGAAGCAGCTCCCAGTTTGAGGTCAGGAGACAGACACCCTCTCTACTTTGAAGATCAGCTTCAAACTTTCCTTTTTGATAAAACTTATAGTTAGAGCTGGATCAGGTGACCCTGAACCATCCCTTAGTTATGCTGCTATAGGCTCGGGCTGTTGGTGGACTTCCCATGATGCTCTGCTTTCTTCTCCCCTCTTTTCACTCCTGATGCTTTTATATGTCACTACTGCATGTCCTAAACTTTTGTCTCTCTGTTTTGTTCTTGTCTCTCTGAGCTCATCTCTTCCCTTTCCCCTCACCCTGCAACCAGTCATGGTAGATGCTCCTCCTGGAGCCTGTTTTCACTGGGAGGATCTTTGTGTCAAAGGGAGTTCTTCTTCCCACCATCACCAAGTGCTGCTCACAGTGGAGGCGGTTACCTTACACTGTTAAACAGCTTCAGATGACTGTTGTTGTCTGTTGGGTATTGTCACTTATAAATAAAGTTACAATGGACGGATAGATGTTATTGTGACAAAGAGAAAACAACTGTTGACAGATAGATTGTTGTTTTGTGTGTCTGCAGTCTGTCAGGCTGTCTGATCACAGAGGAAGGCTGTACTTCTCTGGCCTCAGCTCTGAGCTCCAACCCCTCCCATCTGAGAGTGCTGGACCTGAGCTACAATCATCCAGGTGACTCAGGAATGAAGCAGCTGTCGGCTGGACTGAAGGATCCAGGCTGGAGACTGGACACACTCAGGTATGAAGAATGTCTGATAGAGGAGGAAGAGCTGGAAACATTTCCTGTGTCTTTCACTCACTTCCTGCAGATGACACATGAACAATCACACATGCAGGAATATTTTCAGGGACAGACACACTAGTCTAGCTGGATAGTTCATGGATATTTATGTAGGGGTCTCCAAGGAGTCTGTTTGCAGGAACATTTAGGTCACAGGTGTACCTGATATAGATACCAGTGTACCTAATAAAGTGTCAGCTAACATTTGGAAATGGAAGCTTAAATAATGACAAACTGTACATTCACAGCTGAATTCACAATAAATTTGTTCTCAAGTGCACATTTTTCTGTTATTGTTGTCAAACAACAGAATGAGAATGAAATATTGATTCTAACAGGGCCCATAAACAGCATTAGCTTAGCAGCATTAGCTTATCAGAGTTTCCATCATGGTCACACAAATCCTTAGCAGAGAAAAGTGTCACATCATTATAACACAAGATAAAAGGGTATTAGCATAAGCTACTAATGCTTATTCACCTCAAATTAGCTTTCGCTGCTAATGGTAGCCTACTTAGCATTAACTCCTCACTAATATAATGCTAATTCACATCAAATTAGCATTAGCTGCTCATATTGTTATAAGGAAAGAGAAAACGGTATTAGCATTAGCTACTAATAATTATTCAGCCCTAATTAGAATAAGCCTCTAAAAGCAGCCTACTTAGCATTAACTCCTCACATCGTTGTTACCCAACGGAAAAGAGTATTAGTATTAGCTACTATCATTTTTAATAAGTAAGAGAAAACAGTGTTAGCATTATTGAATAATGCTAATTCACACTAAATTAGAATTAGCTATTTACAAGAGCGTACTTAGAATTAGCCGCTCACATTGTTAAAAATTAAGGGAAAACAGTATTAGTATTAGCACATAATGCTAATTCACGTCAAAGTAGCATTAGTTAATAATGGCAGCCTACTTAGCATTAACTGCTCACTAATATAATGCTAATTCACATCAAATTAGCATTAGCTGCTCACATTGTTAAAAGGGAAGGGAAAACAATATTAGCATTAGCTGCTAATAATTATTCACCTAATTAGAGTTAGCCCCTAATGGCAGCCTAGTTAGCATTAATTCCTGACATCGTTATAATGCAGGGGAAAAGGGTTACCATTATCGGATAATGCTAATTTACATCAAATTAACAATAGTTAATAATGGCAGACTTTTCGTATCATTAGCTGCTGTCATTCTTACAAAGCAAAGGAAAACAATATGAGCATTAGCTGCTAATGCGTTTTAGTCTAAAATTAGCATTAGCCACTAATGGCAGCCTACTTAGCATTAACTCCTCACTAATATAATGCTAATTCACGTCAAATTAGCATTAGCTACTAATAATTATTCACCCCTAATTAGAATTAGCCGCTAATGGCAGTATACTTAGCATTAACTCCTCACATTGTTATAATGTAAGGGAAAAGAATTAGCATTATCTAATAATGTTGACCTTGGCCCACTGGAAAAGTTCAGAACTAAAGATTTAGGAGTGTTTCTCGATAGCTCTTTCTCATTTGAGAAACAAATGAATTCTGTTATTAAAACCAGCTGTAAGGTTTATAGTGTTGATTGTCATTTATGCTTAGAAATATTTACTCATATATGCTTAGAGTTGTATAATCGATTGCATGATGATAGAGGTTTGATCCTGAGTAGTCTGTAAAGACTCTGTGTGCCTTCCAGAGTGCTCTGGCATGCACACACCACTTGGGGCCATGAGAGAGGTCGTACCCTCTCTTACTGATTTATGGTGTAGGACAGGGGTCTCAAACTCAATTTAGCTGGGGGCCGCTGCAGGCAGAGTCTGGGTGAGGCTGGGCCGCATTAGGTTTTCCACAAGAAAGGCATGGTTAAAAAATTCCAATCTTCTCAAATCTCTTTATTTTTATTTTTTAACACAAAATATTAAAAATAAATAAACAAATTAAGAATTAATAAGAAAATAAATCAATCAGTAATACATAAATAAAATAATAATAAGATATTTTTAGTCAGTGAACTTGTGTTTTTTTCAGTCTTCTATATCTGCTGTATTTAGATTGAAATGTCTGTATTAACAGTTCTATAACCTTCTTCTGAACATGAATGGAACACTGTAGAAAATGAACTGTTCTTCTGAACATGGCTTCTCTTGCCTACTCCTTGCTGCTAGAGACCTGGCAGCGTTTCCTCTCGCATAGCCGAGCCAGATTTGGCCTGAGGGAGGAAGCAGTTGCGGCCCTCAGTATGTCTTGAAGATGATCATCCGTAAGTCTGGACCTGTACTTGGACTTATTGAAGTTCAAAATGGAGAAGAGCTTTTGGCACAAGTATGTGCTACCAAAAAGGCACATGGTCCACTTGAACATTCGGGAAAGCCGAGGGAAACTAGGGCTCAATTCTCTCAAAAATTGTCCAAGCTTGTCTGCTTTTCCACTCACCTCCCTGAACTTTGCTTTGAGTTCAGAGTTGCACTGCAGCTCAATGAGCTCCATTTGAAGCACAGAAGGGGCATCTTGCACATCAAAGGAGAAGGGGTCCGCAAAAATGTGAAAGGTGGCTCTGTGTGTCTTGAAGTCAGCAAATCTGTGATCAAATTCCTCCTGTAGCCTCAAAATGACATCAACATACTCGTCAGCACTGAATGGTGTGCCTGCATCCACGAGTGCCTTGCATGCTGGGAAATGGCAAAGGTTTGTAAGAGCCCTTTGTTAGGGGGACCGCTGGACTCTTAGCACCAGCTTTGGGGTCACAGGGTCACATCTGGAACGAACACACACACACACACACACACACACACACACACACACACACACACACACACACACACACACACACTATGCACAGACTGGTACTCTTTGTTCATACCTGTGTAAGACGTCATAATGAACTTGTGCATATTCATGTAAGCTCAATAAAGAGCAGTGTTACGAGGGAGCAGACGAGAGCGACTGAGGTCAAGTGAAGGAACGGCGCTGTCACAGTTCTCTCCCTCATCAATTGTCTGGTTCCAGCGGTGGGTCTGTGCTAGACGACCCATCACCAGCTTTTTCCAGCTTTTTCCACTGGTTACCAGTACGTGGTAGAATCCACTTCCAGATCTGGTTGTCTTTAAATCTGTGAATGGATTGGCTCCATCTTATCTCTCTTTAACAAAAGAATCCAAGTGGAGCCCTCAGGTCTGCAGATAAGCAGCTTCTGACCAGAACTAGACGTAAAAACAGAGGTGAGCTTTATCGATGGCTGCAGCCAAACTCTGGAACAGTCGCCCTTCACATCAGGTCGTCACCAACACTGGACATTTTTAAAAGCCGGTTGGAAACACATTTGTACTCTGTAGCTTTCAATCCTGACCAGTCTTTATAGTCATTACTGTGTATGTTTCCTATTTTCTCTCTACTCTGTGCAGCACTTTGGCTCAAGCTGTTTTTAAATGTGCTGATAAATAAATGTAGATTTCTTTGAATAAAACAGTGGAGCCGAGCTTTGAGCTCAGTGTGTAACAGTGTGTGTGTGAGAGCCATGTAATGTCCATGTGTGCATGCTGACTGTGCTGCTCTGACCCCCCTCCTCCTTTCAGGGTGGAGCCTGCTGGAGTCCGATGGTTGAGACCAGGTCTGAGGAAGTGTAAGTGTGTTTTTAATGGGATTCATGAAAACAAAGCAGCACACATTCAACCATCTTCATCATGTCAGGAGTCATCATCAAAGTGTCAATCAATGAACAGATGATGGATCAATAACTGCAGCTGGATTGTGTTTGTTCTCTCCATCAGATTCCTGTCAACTCACAATCGACACAAACACAGTGAACACAAAGCTCCAACTGTCTGACAACAACAGGAAGGTGACACGTGTGGAGGAGGTTCAGTCATATCCTGATCATCCAGACAGATTTGATGTTTATCAGCTGCTGTGTAGAAATGGTCTGACTGGTCGCTGTTACTGGGAGGTCGAGTGGAGAGGAAACGTTTGTATATCAGTGAGTTACAGAAGCATCAGAAGGAAAGGAGGCAGTTATGACTGTTTGTTTGGAAACAATGATCAGTCCTGGAGTCTGGTCTGCTCTGATGATGGTCCTGGTTATGTCTGGCACAATAGAATAAAAACATCCATCTCCTCCTCCTCCTCCTCCTCCTCTGTCTCTAACAGAGCAGCAGTGTATGTGGACTGTCCTGCTGGCACTCTGTCCTTCTACAGAGTCTCCTCTGACACTCTGATCCACCTCCACACCTTCAACACCACATTCACTCAAACTCTTTATCCTGGGTTTTGGTTCTATCGTGGTTCCTCAGTGTCCCTGTGCTGAGTGGAGTGTAAAGAGTGTCTCCTGTTACAGAAACACTCTGACTGTTGAACAGATAGTTCAGTCTGTACATGTCTGTCTCTTTCACTCACAAACACGTTTTCAGATTCATGGATTCAATCAGTTGATGTTTGAAACTCTTCTAAATGATTCCTTGTAAACTTCTTCAGTCACAAACAAACAGGAAGTGATGTCACATGTGTTCCTGTCCACACAGCAGAATGAGTCTATTGCTGACAGTGATGTACAAACAGAGTGAGCATTTCTGAGGCCCAAAATAAACTGAGTAGTTCACTGAATGAACAATGGACTGTGAGCTCAGTTCCTTCATCATTAGTATGGATTATATATGTATATGTATTATATTAGTATCATATATATCAGGTGCTGCTGCTTTCAGTCATTGTGCAAATGTGCTGTTTGTAAGCTTGTAAAGCTGCAGTCAGCTGAGACTGAAGAAGTCACCTGATCAGTGAGCAAACGTTTCTGAAAACGTCCAGATGAACAGAATCAACCTTTTGGGATCAGCCAGCAATGCAGCATCATTGTTGTTCAGCTTCAGAGGTTTGCAGGAATGAACTGATGACCAGAAACAGCTGCAAAGTCCAAGAAAATACCAGCTGGAGTTCAGCTGCATTTGAAGAAGTCAAAGAAAAGTAAGGATGGCAAAGGGCGACGTTTTCTTCCAAAGAGCTGCAAACATGGTCGACGCCTCATTAGAAGAATCATCTGGACATTTGTGAGGAACTCTAACCAAGAAAGCAACGTCACACAGATCCAACAGACAGTTTCCATGACTGCAAGTGTTGAGTGGAAAAATGCTACATTGCATTATTGCATCCTCTCACCACAGGAGGCGCTGTTGGCACCACTGATTGCTGATCAGCTGTTCTCTGATGATCTGATTGATACTGTGAATAACGGGACTCACTGAACTCTGTGACACAGTGAAGATTACAGAGTTTAACTTCAACATCTGACTGACGTCACACAGACAGAAGGATGAACCAGTGAGGCACAGAACACAGTTACTGGAGATACTGGATCAGCTCCATGTGAACCTCTGATGGAGAAGCTGCTGAGCCAGAGAAACATCAGGACATGACAGCAGCTGCACTTATCTAACAACATGTAGCAGAGCTGATCTATGTTAGAGGATCTATCACAGCAGCTGAAGCCAAAGTCCAACACTGGATACCAGCTGAGCCTGTGCTGAGTGTAGTGTTACAGGAAAAGGGCAGAAACACTGGTAGCTCCCAGTGATGCTGACTGGGGCACAGAGCTGAATGATGCAGCATCAGGACACTGTTTCAGTCTGACTGACAGAGAAACCTGTAGCTGTATCTACATGTGAGGCAGAGGCCACACAAGCAGCTTTCTATGTTTCACAGTGACTGAGATCTTCAGTGGGGGTGGACATGCTCCTGTACAGACCTCTGAGGAGAACCAAGGTGCAGTCAAAGAGTCCAGTCTGTCCTCACAGATGTGAACATGTGCTTTCATCAGGTCTGCTGTCAGCTAGCAGGCTCACATCAGAATCACTGTTCCTGAAAAACACAGTCTGTGTGACATCATCAGTCAGCTGATGGTCCCAGATCTGAATGGTTTCTGTCTCTACTGAGGAAGTCAGAGAATATCACTGAGGTGTGGATCAGGTCTGAGTGAGCTGTGGAGGGACAGCTTTAAACAGTCCACAGGTCTCACGTCCTGCTCAGTCTGGTAGCAGATACCTCGTATTGTTCCAGATGTGCTGACATCAGCAGCAGCAGCACAGCTGTGTGATACCATGAATCTCAGTTATTGATCCAACACACAGTAAATACAAAGATCAGGATTTCTGAGAGTAATCATTATGAGTCTGAACACATGATCACTGAATGTTAGTCTCCACAATAATAAGCTAACACAAGCAAACACAGCTTTCAGCTCTTATTTTGAAACTGGCTTATTTAGAGAGTTGTGATGTGAGCGTGCCTGGCTCTGAGGCACTTGGGTCAGCCTCTGTTGTTTAGAAGTGTTACAGACTGTGAATGACACAGACCTGTCAGTTTCCATGTTTGTCTGTAACACAGCTCAGGGGCTCCATGCTGAACGCATCCATCCAGTGTTATTGATCCAGGACTGATACCAGCATTGGGATCAATACTACAACACACAATCACATGTGTCCACGTGATGTGTTTGACCAGCTTTATTCATTAATGATCAATCAGCTTATTTACTGCATCTGAGTCCAGCTTCATTTAAATGATCCAACCATGAAAATGACATCAGTCCTACAGAAGCACTTCATGCTAACAGGAAGTCATTGATTAAGGTGGAATAACACAGAGACACAACCACTCACAGCTAACCTGACCCCACTAACTGCATGTGTTTGGACTGTGGGAGGAAGCCGGAGTACCGGAGAGGACGCACACAAACACGGGAGAACATGAAGCTCTGAAACAAAGATGGTGGATTTGACCTCAGGACCAGGCAGGGTTACGGGGGTCATGACCCCCCAATAATAGATCCAGCTACACTGAAACTGTCAATTTCATTTACTTTTCCTGTTTTAAAGCTATCAGGCTGCTTTGTGGCTCACTCAATACTAAACTAAGATACTTTCAGTGTGAATCATTTGCAGGAACACAGGCAGGATTTAAAGTGCAGAACTTTACAGTCTCTGTCTCAAAGTTGGTCTGAACATGCTAACAGCTCTTTGTTTTTTTCAGTTTTCACTGGTTTGATGTAATGAAAGAAATTTTAAAGAAGCAGACGATTGTTGTTATTTTAGTTCTATAGTTTCATAAATCGTGGTGTGGATCTAAGTCAACATTCAGAATAAATAAGATAATACAGCACTTTGATGGTTGCCTTTGTATTTTCCCAGCAGTGCTCAGGTTGGTTCTCGGCTACATTTACATACAGATGTTAATGTGTTCAGCAGCTGGACTCATCTGAGGAAGGAACATTGGAAAGGTGCTCAGTGCACAACTGCATCACTAATTTTATGTAAGACCCTGTGTTTTATTGTATTTATATATTTGTAACATTTGACTCAAACACTTTTGGGAAGGATGAAAATGTTTTCAGGAGGAAGTTTTTCCTTCTGTCCGACTGCAGTACACACAACACTGCGTCTCCCTCCCTTATCACAGTTCCTCAGGCTGCTGATGAGCGCCCCCTGGTGTCAGTGTTGATGACGTCATGCACAGTGAAACATAAACGGTGTCTGTTAATAAAAAATCATGTGTCCATTTTCATGTTTGCATCATGTTTCTGTAAAATCATCAGCTGTTTCTGAACCTTCTTCATTGTTTGACTCATTCCAACAGCTGTGAGCTGTGATGGAGTCAGAGCAGCTTCATCACTGATGTTCAGGTGAAGCTGAACTTAATAAACTGTAGAAATGATCAGGATTCAGGCTGGATGTGTAAAACACTTCTGTGTGAGGTCGCAGTGCTTCATATGTGTGTGTGGGCTGAAGCACACACGTGTGAGTCCTCAGAGGTTTCACACACATCACTGCACACACTTATAATCCTAGTTTAAGCTTGTGGATCATATCGGACACATCAGCAGCTCTTTGGAGACAAAGATTTGAGATTTAAGATGAGTCATAGTCTTTCTATCCATGGTAGCTTCCACTGCTGAGGCTCGGGAAACATGAAGAGGATAATTAAGAGCAAGCATCAGCTCTGTCTCATCTAACTACACAGTATTATGATCATGCACTTATGTCTCAAACTAAGACACAATGAGACAAAATGAGTTCTGTGAGTCTTTAGATTATCAGTAATTCTGGTGACAGTTTGACGCTCAGTGGAGCCATTTTTGGTTTGTGATGAGTGTTTTGTGAGCTTCTGTTTTGTGAATCGCTCTTTGTAATTTAGAAGATGGTGCAGAAATGTGCGCGCCCTTATCTGAGAGGACACGGAGAGAGTGTCGCAGACTCGAGGTGAGGAGATAAACCTCGGAGCTGGACGGCCTGCACGTTACCCATGTGCATCTTTTCAGTGACATCAAGTGAACCCATAATAAGCATTTCTATGTCTTAGACATCATGTCCATTTCTAATGAGAGATTATTTTTAAATGAGGGAAACCTGGTCTAACAACACGCTTACAACAGAGCTAAAGGTTCACCACAGTGAGACGGTGGGACTCTGATAAGAACTGAAACACTGTGTATGAACAGCTGAGACAAAACTATATATAAACACTCATTTATTCCAGTTTAGTTTACAATGATTTCAAAGTAATGTGGAACGATTCATGTTCGTGAGCTGTTACAAACACAACTATTGATTTGTCTATATATGGTCGGACTACAAGGCTCGTGTTGAGGCTCTTGGAATAATGTGTGAATTACAGCAAGAAATGATGGTTTTCCACCAAAGTGGAATAAAATCACCACAGCAAAGAAATCATGTTATTGTCTGCAGCTAAAATATATGGTGAACATGGTTTTATAATAATGTGCAAACACAACCTCACTCTGCTCTATACGAGGAGCCAACCACAGCTGTCCGGGTCTTCATCCACCACCTCCACCATCTTTGCTCATCATCATTCACTTAATTGCTGATTGGTTTAAATCAAACTCCACTACAGGTTCAACTCCATTATATAACAGCATGTTGACTTTGGATCTGGTGTGCAGTGCCACCTTAAAAGATGAGGAAACTAAGAGATTACAAAAAAAGAAGTGGAGGAGTTAAAGAGCTGCAGCAGATTAACAGTTTCTGACAGTCATGTGTTAGAAATAGGACGATTAGATGAGCTGAGGGATCCATCTACTGCTCAGTGAAGCCTCATCAGAAACAGTCTCAGTGGAAGGATGGCTCTATTGTTAAGGAAGGACACAGGCAGAAAGACTGGCGTCTGTCACACAGGAACTGGACTGAAAATCAGCTGCACATATTCATCAGTACGTGCAAACATATTATAGGTGTGGAATTCAGGACAGTACCATCAGAAGTTGATCCACTGTGCAAATGTCTGATTGGCAGTGGCTTCATTTTTCACTATGAACAAACTGCTAATGCAGCATCACAGGACGTCAGCCATGGATTGGCCTCCCCAGACCTCAACATTACTGAAACATCTTAACAGAGGATGGAAACAAAGGGAACCAACATCCAAGAAAAGACCAAGACTCCAGGCTGTGCTGAATTATAAAGGTGGACTGACCTCCAGGGTCCTTAGTATCATATAAGCTCAGTTTGTGTCTTATATACTTTCCATTTATATAACAAAATATATAGAAAGGAGGGTGGTTTAAGATGTGTGTAGAGTTTTATTCATTATCTTTAGACAAACAAAGAAAGCACCATCCATTCGTCTCCAGTCTGTATGAAAAACAGGGGAAAGGTCAAATTAAAACTTTGAAATTCCTTTCACAATAAATCCATAAATAAACAAAATCAAACATAGAAAAGTGTTTAAACCCACTTTTCCATAAAGCTGTCAATAGGAAATGTTCCAGTAAACATGTCTGTGTTTCTGCTGTTTTCCTTTCATGCGTCCACAGCTGACAGGTAACCCTATTGGAGTCGCCATAGTGACGGGTGGCGTCTCAGCTTCAGCGTGTTGATGGGCACAGCCATGGTTACCACAGCTGGAGTTGGTGTACGGCGAGCTGTGAGAGGACAGAGATGGAGAACGCACATTTAACTCTTTAACAGGAGATACGTTACGACTAACAGACGACTGCTGTCTACATGATGTCTTTGCAGCCCTTATGCTACATGTTACACAACTTTTCTTCATGCCAACAAGACTGAGGTGCCACATAGTCGACACATACAGCTGATTATGATGCATGTTTTACTATTGCTATGTTCACATCATCTGCTTGGCTTTATTACTGAGAGCCTGGAGATCCTCTGACGTGTGCATGGCTGATGTGAAGTATGATTAGTCCTACATGACATCAACAGCAGAGGCAATGAAAGCTTTGTTGTTAACAGGTTGTAGGTAAAGTCAAATGTCTACTTCTACACTTGTGTTGGGTAAAGTTCTTCTCACTGCAGCAGATTTATATCTGTGCTTTCACAGGGCGTGATGTGGAGCTCAGTGCTGAGGTGCAGGTCTCCTTGGAGACGCCATCCTGGCTGAAATATTATCATGCTTCCAAAACATTTCAGCTTTTATTTTGAAAGAAACAAGACTTGAAAACGAGTCCCCTTCTTCCTCTTTGTCTTTGTTCTTCAGAGGAGTGTCACCTGGACAAACTCAGGGCTGTTCTAGAGCCTTTCTTATTATTTGACTCCATAGAAATAAAACTGAATGGAATCAAAGAAAAACTCCCAAACAGCTAAAACACTTTGCTTTATTCTCTTTTTTAACAAATACGTTGAAGTCCATCCACAACAACACAGCTGAGATCTCCTTTGTAATCAAGTGTTTACATCCTTTGTACAGATCTGCATACAAAACAATCATTTACGTCCCACAGAAGTCTAGTTACACGTAACTCTACAAGAACTGGTGAATGACAGAAACATGAGACACATGATCACAGGTGATAACAAAAAGAGAAAGAATTCATGTGTTAGTGATGTTTTTCAGCCCTGATGGCTCATGTTGGAGAAACAAGCTGAGGTACGTGGAAAGTTCACACACACAAGTGGGCGTGAGCGCACACACAGAGAGAAACACAACTGAAGCATCTGTTTGCTGTTTCTGCTTTCATCATCTCTGCTGCTGTGTCAGGCTGGGGTCTCTCAGTGACGTGGTTGAGGTGAAGTATGACGAGTATCCCTGATTCAGTCCATCGAGACAAAGGGCAAAGAAAGCTGTTGTTAACAAACTCTATGGTGATGTGGCATTTAGCTCTGACTCTACGCTCTGCTGAATCCTTTGAACCTGCTGATCAGTAAAGCTCTACGTGCTGCAGCAGATTGACCTCATCTGTGTTCACAGGTGTGGACCTCAGCGCTGAGGTGCAGGAGACTTTCATTCAGTTCTCCCTGCAAACAGCATCCAGCCTGGAAATACTGTCATCTTTCCCAGAAACGGTGCTCTTATCTCAGAGAAGAAGTCTGATGTAAATAACTGCAATCAACAGTGATGTTCTGCACAGATCACTTTTCCATTTTGCTCTCTAGATGAGTCCCAGCTGCCTGACCTTGTGTCCAGGTGATCGTCTCACTGAGGAGCTTTTGTTCTGAAAATCTCACGTCCATCACCTGTTTCCTTTTTACTATCTCTGCTCTTTCTTTATTCACAATGCTCATAATATCACACAATTATATTCATCACCTGCATGTTTTTATCCAGCTGCTGTTAGAACCAAACAAATAAAAAGGATGAAAAGCCTGAAATCCTTTGATTTATTACATTTGAAACAAATATGAGAGCATCCCTAACAGCACAGCTGAGACCTTTGTTTTAATCAAGCCTTTGTATCGACACACTTGTAAAGATACAAAACATAATAGAATAAATCAATATAAAATACACATAATCACAAAAATGCAGCCATGTTGTGAGTTTGCATCTAAAACATGCATGTTTCCCTTTGTACAGGCAGATTTACAGCAGACAAAGCAACACGCTGATCGACTTTGACCGCTGCAAAAACAAAATACCCACCAAGTCTGAAGTCGATCAGAGGAACTGTTGACAGACTGACAGACAAACAGATGCTTGATTCATTAGTGCGATTAAATGTTCTTCTTTAGCAGCATCACTTCATGTGTTTGTGTTCCAGGAATAAAGGTCTGTTTAAACTGGACGTCTCCTCAGCATCACTCGTGCTGTCGTGGTTTCAAAGCTGTGCAGAAAGAATCTGAGGGATGATACAGAGGTGACCAAAGTTACAAACATCCAGCTGTGCTGCAAATGTTTGCAGAGCTCCAAACTCTTTGGCTTTCTGCAGAGCAAGTATGGAAGAAGCACCTGAGCTAACTTCAGTTTAGACGATATGAGGAAAAATGCTGCTTCCCAAAGTTTCCTACAAGTATCCAGTTTATATTTAGAGAAGCGAAGGCTCTTTATCCTGACAACTACTCCCTGGTGGATCCCTGTCCTGTGACAGCAGCAAAGACTGTGTATCAGTGTCATCAAAGCCACTTCAATAACCAGTGTTTAAAGCTCTCTAGCAGATGGACTTCAGTGGCAGCAGCCTCTGTCTGCTGTGTACAGAAGGTTCTCTGATGAAGCACACAGCAGATGCTGCACTACAACAGCAGCAGCAGCTCAGCTTCAGTTTGCTTCGACGCCCTTTTTGACCTGTGAAACAGCAGAAAATGTCACATGTTCAAAGCCATCCCAGCACCTGGGGTTTGTATAAGTGCAGCTGCTGGTGGGGAGATAGTCTCACTCTTCTATATAAAGAGTCAGCAGGCAGCAGATCTTCATCTGTGATCTCCTCCATCATCACGTCTTCACTCTTCAGCAGCTATGGCTTCACTTCGTGCCCTTCTGGGAGTGGTGCTGTGCTCCTCATGGTTTCTGCTTCTGCCTCAGGCCGACTTTGATTTACAGAGTCATCCATAATATTTTTTATTTTTTATTTTACTGCCCATCTATTTTCATACAAATGTCTTCGTCTTATGGAAAAGGGGTGGAGCTTATCCAACGAGGACAGGCAGGGCCCCCCCAGACAGTTTAGCAGTCTATACAGGAGGCTGACCTTTGCAACATGTACTTCTATAATGACTTCACCATTTAGGTTATTTGGTTATGTTTCACCCTGGATTTTGTGTGATAATATTTCTTTTGTCCACTGATTTAAAAACAACAAACTATATGAATATAAAACAGAGTGAACAACAAAACATCAGCTTTGGAAACTTTGATGTAAAATTCTGCAATTGTTTTCTCAGATATAGCATAAATCAAACTAACATACATCAGTGTGTTATTAATGTGCACACACACACACACACACACACACACACACACACACGTGTTACAATAAACAGCTCTTATGCTTCTGTATGATTCTCAGTGCTTTCCATTTGCGTGTCCACAGGTTGCTGTAAGTGGTGCTTGACTGCAGTTTGCTCTCATTTCAAGTGGTTTGCTGTCACAAAGCCAACAGGAAGTCCGGCCATGGTTGAGCCAACTGAAGATGGGTTGAAGGTGGCGTCCTCGTTTCCTCTGTGAGCGCGAGAGGACAGACAAAGCAAACACCGTTTGGACAGCATTAAAATATTTACACTGATGATTAATGTTGTGTCTTTGCACCTGTAGCGATACATGTTGGAAAATGGAGACTTTAGCCACCAAGACTGACGTGCCTGGAAACTTCCCTGTGAGTACGCCCACAAAGACAGGAAACAGTTTAGCCACCGCGGTTAATCCTCCATCATCATCATCCAGTATTTTCCACATCTTTTCTTCTGCTGTTTCCCTTGTTGTCAGTCACGGGGTTTGTGACTGAAATGCGTGTGGTCGACGGGAAGCCTGACGAGTACGGCCTGAATCATTCCATCAACACCGGACGGAGTGAAACCTTTGTTGAAAACAGATTATATGGTAACGTTGCATTTAGCTTCAGTAAACTGTGAAGTTACAGCAGCAGATTTACATCACGTGGCTTCACAGGAAGTAGTCTGGACCTCAGCGCTGAGGTTCAAGCAGCTCTGCTTGCAGACGGCATCCTTCCTGAAAATGTTCTTCATCTTCCTCAAACCAGAACTTTTACATTGGTGCTGAAGTTCTATATAAAAACAGCCTGAAATACAAAGTGATGTTGTGCACTGATTACCTCACACTTTCCATGTTTCCTTCTACAGAGGAGTGTCCGCCTGAGTGTTTTGTCTGATCTGTTGTTGATCGTCTCATTGACACTGCATGCAGATCTGACACCAGGGCTGGACTGGGACAAAAAATGGTCCCGGGCATTTTGACTGGAGACCGGCCCCCCAGGTATTAAAGGAAAAACCATGAAGCCTTTGAATGAAAACAAACGCTGTTGTCACAGTGATGGACGCTGTCTTGTTGGTATACATGCATCAGTCTAATAAACTTAAACCTGCACCATCCTCCCTGTCCTGGTATTCTAAACAGGAAGTAGACTGTTGGTCGAGTTAACCTCCTGAACATCTACAACACACGGTGGAAACCTGACATTAAGACAGAGACTAGAGGTGAGACATGATCATTGCTGATTACTGATGACAGATTTAGATATGTTTTCATAAACCTTTCATTTGCCACATCAATAAACAGCACGGCAGGGCAAAATATGTTTTCTAACATGGCAACCTTTAAAAAGTGAAAGGAGACAGAAAGACAGCTGAGAAAGAATCAAACGGACTTTTTGATGCATTTTACACACAGTACTGGTGCAGAATCTAGAAAATGTGGGAAACACTGGCATCATATGCAGTACTTACTTCTGAAGAAATTATGATGGGACCCTAAAAAATGACTATGTACAATAATGGATTTCTATACATTTTACATCAGATGAAAACGTTTGTTGTAAGATTCAGATAATTATTTATTAAAAGCATTTTAAATGAGAATAAGAAAGAAAGTATTTCTTTGTGCCCCCCTCTCCCTGTTAATGCCCTACCTGCCCCCCTGGCAACACTTTGCTAGACCCGCCCCTGCACAGTTACCAGCTGTCAGCTACACAAAAAGGATCCTGGTGTTATTTGTCTCTCAGAAACAGTTCATAACTTCAACTCATTTTGGTTTTGTCATGTTTTGTTCTTTACATTGTCTTTCTTCTATATAATTGTTAAACATTTAATAAATATGTCTACAAAAAGATTTTAAAAATCAGACATTTCACACAGACACCCAAATGATTTCTGACTGATGAAGGGGGCTGAAGGTGCCCTGCTCTTGCCCAGCTTCTGCTGCTCTCTCCCTGCTCACTGTCAGCAGCTGGCAGCCTCGGTCCTGCCTGAGACTCTTCATCTATCAGTGCCAAAGAATATGGGAAATAGCAACGCACAACATGCACATTACAAAACAAGCACATGAATCAGCATTACATTCATTAGTGAAGTGCTGACGTTCGTTCCTAAACTTTGGGCCTTAATTAACATCACTGTGAACTAATGTTTGCTTTGCTTCTTAACCAGTGAAGCAGCGAGGGGCTTTCTGAGGTTCCTGCTCGTAAATGCCCAAAATGAGTCGAGTATTTCTGCAACTACAAACTCTGTTTTCATCAGAGGTGTAAATATTACAGCACTGTGTCAGAGTCACTGAGGCTGGAACACAGAAAAAGGAAGTAGATGTATTTATTTTTAGACTTTATTGCCTGGAACCACTTTAAAAATACGCTTTGGGTCACAATTAACTGCAGAAAACCAGGAATCCACATATGAACATTATCTGTGCAGAGATTTATGCTTCTGAAGGTAAACAGTGAAAACTTGCAGCACTAAATGCACAGATAGCCAGGTGTTTCACATTTTGGGACCATCTGCCAGTTTTCATTTCTTAGGTATTGAAGAGCAGAAATGATTGAATTTTATTTACATGCTTAAAAATGTTTGCTTTTGAATATTATTTGAAGAATTACCCACACACTCAGGCACTGTGGGCCTGTTTCCCTTTGCACAACCGAGTGTTGGAAACGGGCCTTTTCTCTTTAAACTCTGAGGGGCTGTAACTTTGGCTTCTATTGGCAGATTTGCATGATTGACCCTCTTTTTAAAATAGTTTTAGCCAAGAGAATCAAGCTAACATCACTGTTTTTACGTCAGCTCACGTCACACGAGCTGTTTCAAGAAAAGTCCTCCTGTCACACAGCAATGCCTACATCAATCACACCACTCTGCTTAAATAATAATAATAATGTTTAGTGAAGCAGGTGAAGCAAAGGGCTGCTTTTAATAGGCTGGGAGACCCAGGTGTGCTGCTTTAGCTGCTGAGCCTCTCATGCTAGCCTCCATCTATAAGCTGGGATCACAGGAGCACTGCAGTCCTGACTAGATCAAGGATTGTTATTCATGCAGGTGACAAAAGTTTACATTCACAGAGTCATAGGATTGAGCCTGGTTTGAAAAGCAGCTGTTTAATGCAGCTGCTTAGAGTTCACACACAGTAGAAGAATCAGACTTGAGTCACATTTCAAACACTGGAAAAATACTCAGCAAGTAACAATGAAAACAGCACAGACTCAGTATATCCTGTTCAGTCCTGTGTTTGATATGAATGTGCTGTTCAGAGAGGATCTCGTGTCCTCTTTTACAAAGCCTTTGTTTCATGATGTTTGTGTATAAATGAATGTAGGTGTGTTTCTAAGTGTGAAGGAGCCCTGGGAGAAAAGACTGAAGCTTGTGCCAAAGAACAAACAGGAAAGAAAGATCAGCATTAATGAAGACGAGCACAGAAGGAGCCCAAGCACGTGTTGCTTTTTCAGATTTCTCTAAAAGTGTGTGTTCATTTGTTCCATCCTTCACAACAAACAACAGCTGACAGACACACATGCACTCTGTGTCACTTCACAGGGGCTGATGAAAGTGGACACAGTAAAGGCAGAGCTGGACCTGCTCTACACATCCTGCACTCTGTTAACAGACTTTATTCTGCAGCATCAACAGATAAAAATATATGAAGATATAGAAACGTTTAACATTGTGACTGTTCACATTAGTGAAGCTGTTACTTTGCTGCCAGGTGGGAAAAGAAGCCTAAAGCTGAGTCTGATTAAACATCTGCTGCACCAGAGAGTTTCATGGCCCTGCTTTATCCTGTGCTTGCTGACCACCTCGTCCTGAAACCTCTTCATCATCCTCACAGTTGTGTGAAGAAAGAGGGAAGCAGGTGGAAACCATCTGTGCTGCTGTGTTCACTTGTGTGTGTGCGTCTATGGTCATATCTAATGTGTACCTACAGACAAACACAAACACCTGGCATTGCACAAGAGTCTCTATGGAGCAACCTGCAGATGTCAGAGATGTGATTAGAGGGTAAAGTGGACTAGTGAGAGCATCTATGTTGTTGTTGTCTGCTGGGGGACAGCATCAGCTCCAGAGATGCATCAGGATCAGCAAACTAATCTGCAAGGCTGCAAGTGTCACTGAAGGAGTTTGAGTCAGTGAGGGACTCAAACTCACACAGCTGGTCAAGAAGGCTCAGCAGCTGCTGTATTTCCTGAGGAGGCTGAGGAAATTTGGTATGTTGGCCAAGATCCTCAGCAGGTTCTACAGCTGCACTGTGGAGAGCAGCCTGACAGCTGCATCACTGCATGGTACGGCAGCACTACTGCAAACCGCAAACGCCTGCAGAGAGTGATAACAACTGTGGAGAAGATCATCAGGACCCCGCTGCCCTCTCTGCAGAGCAGCTACCATCACAGAGTCCAGAGGAGAGACACACCTCTGCCCTCGAGACGAAGGTTCAGAAGTGTGAAATGTAGAACATCCAGACTCAACAACTCCATCTTCCCCACTGCTATCAGACTCCTGAACAGCTGACCGACCTCAAACTGCAGTTTGCACATCAGGTCACTTTGCACACTAAGTTCATTTTGCACATTAAACTCCATGTACATCCATGTACATCGACATCTGCAGACCACACGTGTCTTCAGTTACTTATTTGTACTTATTTGCAGTTATTTATCTTTTTATTTTATTTTTTTAAGTTATTTCTTATCCTTATTTTATCTTTTTATTTATTCTTATCTTGTTCTTTTAACCATTATCTAACTTGGCATTGTGCACGGTGTGTTTAGATTCAGTTTAAATTCAGGGACACGGAGCCCCTGTTGATCCTCTACCTAATCACACGAGCCACGGTGTGAGAACGGGTGTGGGTCTCAATCAGCCAAGGTTTTGGGTGAACCCATTGTGAGATCTAGCCCCACCCCATCATGTGATTTCCTGTGATCAAATGTCCCAGGATGTAAGTGGGCGTTAAGACGTCCATGTCCCTCTTCAAGCAACTTAAAGAAGTCCAGACGCTTTTCTTTCCAAGCTCCTTCAACAACATCATTCATAGAACAACTTCCAGCTTCTTTTGCTCGGCTACAGTTTGGATGGATTTGCAGATGCAACAAGACTAAAATGGTTAGGGTCAGGAGGTCAAAGGTCAGAGCTCCTGTGGGTCTGAGGGCGGCCTCACGCTGGAGAAGGATGAAGGAGTCTGACCTGAGCCAGTGTTTGACATGAACACATCAGCACTGCTGTCAGTGAGCCTAACGACAGCCGTTAGCATCATTTCAGTGTTTCAGTCATAAAAACACTTCCTGTCTCTGTGGTGGTTACAGTGACATCATGCAGTTTGTGCTTTGACCTCCAGAGGGCGACAAATCAGCACAGACAGAGAGCTCCATTCAAACTTTGCTGCCATCAGGAATAATTCTTCAAATATAATCATCAGTGTTTGAGCAGTTATGATATCAGGGACAATCTAGACATGTGTGACAATACTGAACATGTCACATGACACACCTCAAACATCATGTGATCCACTCTCAGTCTGCACTTTCATTCATGACTTCAACAGGTTGAAATGAGCTTTGAAGAAACATTCAGTGAAATAAATCTTTCATGGATTCATGTGAGCAGCAGATGAACTTTGTACCAACAACATCTTCAATAACAGAGTCTGAATGAAGCTCAGGTGTTGATGCTGCTCACTGATTGGACGCTTGCTTTCAGCTCTGCTCTCAGTCTTTACTGCACAGGTGAAGGTAGAAAGTGTGACTGGATCTATAGACTGGAAACAGAGAAACATGCTGAACATTTGAAGCTTTGCAGCAGAAATGTTCATGTTACAAATACAGCAGAGCTGATCTGGGATCAGTGTGTTCACACCTGCAGCTACAACAAGGTTTCATCAGAGCTGCTTTTCCACCATCCCTGGACTCGCACCAGTTTGCATACAGGGAGAACCGGTCAACCGAGGATGCGATCGCCACAGTGCTGCACACATTACTAAAGCACTTGGAACACAGGAACACCTATGCACGGCTCCTCTTTGTAGACTACAGCTCGGCTTTTAATACCATCCGGCCATACAAACTACGTCCCAAACTCCACCAACTGGGACTTAACTCCTCTCTGTGCAACTGGATTGTGGACTTCCTCACTAACCGTAGACAGAGTGTCAGAGTGGGTAAGAACACCTCTTCCACCCTTGTGGTCAACACCGGTGCCCCTCAGGGGTGTGTTCTGAGCCCTCTGCTATACACTCTCTTCACCCATGACTGTATTTCCTCCTGCGCGTCCAATCTCATTGTTAAGTTTGCAGATGACACTACAGTGCTCGGACTTATATCCAACAATGATGAGACAAACTATAGGACAGAGGTGCAACAACTAGAGTCATGGTGCCACGACAATAACTTGGTCTTAAACACCAAAAAGACCAAGGAGATCATTGTAGATTTCCGGAAGAGGGGTCATAACAACCATCTGCCTCTCTTCATTGGCAGTGAGGCGGTGGAGAGGGTGAGCAGTTTTAAATTCTTGGGGGTAACTGTGACCGAGGACCTGTCCTGGGGCAACCATATCACCTCAGTTGTACGGAAGGCCCAACAGCGCCTCTACTACCTGAGGAGACTGCGGAGCGCACACATTCCCAGATCTCTGATGTTGAACTTCTACAACTGTGCCATCAGCAGCGTTCTGACGTATGGATTTCTAGTGTGGTTCCCCAGCTGCACCAAGGCCGACCAGCAAGCACTCCAGCGGGTGGTGAAAGAAGCTGGCAGAATTATTGGAACAAGTCTGCCAGAGATCAGTAATATCTTCCCCACTCGCTGTCTGAGGAGGGTGCACAGTATCCTGCGGGACCAACATCACCCTGCGCGCCACCTTTTCCATCTGCTGCCCTCAGGGAGAAGGTACAGGTCTATACAGGCCAGAACATCCAGACTGGCCAACAGCCTGTATCCACAGGCTGTGAGGCTCCTGAACTCTCTGCCCCCCTCTCACGGACAATAACCATATCCAACTTCTTAATAGCAATGAACTGGTCTGCATTGGTGCATCATATCTTTATTCTCTTCCCCCTCCTGCCCCCCCCCCTCTTTCTTAAATAGATAACTATCATATCTGATATCATATCTCACAGTACAATAATATTGAATGGGTTGCATTGTTGTATTTTGTCATGTTTCTCAGGTCTTTGTCTGAATTTCTACGAACATTATTGCTAAGGATTGTCTTATTGCATTGGAGTCACACTGGGTTAAATATGTACACTTGGGTTTTAAGGGGTATTTATTATTTTCTTCTTTTTTTTGGGTTGTATGGAAGCCCCAAACGCAATTTCATTGTTCTTGACAATGACAATAAATAAATAAATACTAAATACTAAATACTAAATGTCTCCACACGTCAGCATGTGAACTTTACTCTGACTCAGTCTGAGCAGTCAGACGGCATATTTTTAAAGTTAACACATCAGCACACACAGAGCTGAGCCCCTCCCACCTGTGCTGAGTTTCAGGTGGAGCCCCGCCTCCTTCCAGGAAGCAGCTCACCTGTGTGTCTGTGTTTAGTGTCCAGGTGTGGAGTGGAGCTTGTTGTTGGTGTGTGAAGAAACTGTAAGTTTGCTTTGTTTCCTCCTTTAACAGTTTGTCTTTAGGAACTTTACTGTTTGTTCAGCTCGTGTTTGATTTCTTCACACAACAAACTGTGTGTGTTTGTATTTCCGGTCTCTCCATTAAAGTCAGTGTGTAATGTTTCCTGGCTAACATCAGCTGTGTGCAGCTTAGTTCAGCACAAATCTGCCGCTCCATAGTTCACGGTAACGGACTCACAGCTGGACCAACGAGGCCGAGTGTGTCCGCCACTCTGAGCTACGTTCGTGTTTGTGTACTTGTAGTTTGTACTTTGAGTTCACTCAGAGCCCACAGAGGACGCAGCGTACGTGATGACGTCACAGCCCTTTACCTCCTTTACTGTCACTGTGATTAATATTTACACACGAGACACCTGCAGAGCTCTGACGCTAAGCTAGCACACAGCATGCTAACACTAAGCTAAAGCTAGGCTAGCCAAGAACCCAGAGTGAGGTTAAAGCTGAGTAAACACTGACCCCAGACCAGCACCGTGATAAAGTGAGCTGCTGCTGCTGAACTTGAACAGGTAACAAAGTGATGAGCAGTCAGGCTGCAGGTTTCTACCTGTTCATGTTTCTACAGTAGAATCACTTTGAAGTGTCTTTGTGCTGTTTCATCTTTGATTTGTGTTCATAAACACTCAGAGAAACATCACGTGACCTCATCAGGATCTGTGTTGGTGTGTGGGGCTGTACCTCAGCTTTATGTTGTTACATGCTCATTTGTTCATTTCACACAGTAACATCAAAGTAATGTTATGAGGAGTAATGAAGTAACGTACTCCATTACTTTTAATCAAAGTGTTCTGTGTAATATGTGTAATAATGACTGTTTTGAGTAATGACCAACACTGATCACAACAAAGAGGAAATGCCTCCAACATGCACAAACATTTGAGCCACAACATGCAGTTAATGTGCACAAATGTCTTTGATATGCTGCTCAGTGATGGTGGTGACTGTCAGAGCAGAGCTACTGAGAATCAATAAGTAATATCAATGATGGGATCAGAATCACTAAATTCTTCTCATCCCTGTCAGTATCATACATGTGCTGTATAATGTGATAAATGTAGAGGTGCTGGCTGTTCTCTCACTCTGCTGTTTAGCTGTAAAGGACGCCTCCCTGCCTTTGTCTCATTCATGACCTTTAATAGTCTCTTCTAACATGCAGAGATCTGTATGATCTGTTTCATAGAGTCTAACCAGCCTGTACAGGTAACAACAACAGTCACTGCATCACTGACACACAAACGTCATCTCTGTCAATAACAACATTCATACATGGAATAAAAACACATCAGTGGATCATTGCTGGAGCTGATGTTTGTGCTCCTGGTGCAAAGGCTCTCAGTTTCCTCCTTGAAATAACATCAGTGGTGGGTCAGCGACATGCTTTCTTTCCCTCTCAGGTTTAAATATCTGGGACTCTCCACCGTTTGGTTTTAGAGCTGAAGAAGCTTCTCAGATGAAACGTCTTCCAGAAACTTAAAGACGTCTCTTTTCTCTCCAAGCTCCTTAGATCACATGACCTGGATGACTGAACCTACAGATATATTGACCTGGTTTCATGGTCACATGACAGGTCAGAGGTCAGCGACTGTAACTCAGTTCCTCCTGTTAATGTGAACTCACTGAGTGTTTGTGGTTTACCTCTCAGACTGACTGAAGACGATGATGGAGGAAGAGGAGGACAGAGCAGAGTCTGCAGGGTCCAGCTGTCCGTCTGTGAGGAGTGACCGGTCCAAAGGTCGAAATCCAGACTTCAGTGGTGAACCTGGAGCAACGAGGTCAGAGAGCTGAACTCACTGAGTAACAGAAATAATTCTGCACTGACATTATAATCAGTGTTGACTCTGGTTGATTGTCTGACTGTGTTTGTGAGCTGAGAGGAAATGAAAATGAGTTTGTAACAAAAATCTGTTTTGTCCAGTTTTCCTGTAAAAAGCTGAACTCTAATCTAAGAGGATGTTACTGACAGGAAACAGCTGCATTATCTGCAGTCTGTGTGATCACAGCTGCTTCAATCATGTTTGTGTCTGCAGAGGTCAGAGGTCACAGTCTGCAGGGTCCAGCTGTCCGTCTGTGAGGAGTGACCGGTCCAAAACTCCACCCCCAGACTTCAGTGGTGAACCTGGAGCAACGAGGTCAGAGAGCTGTGATGACTCCTTTACATGTTTGTGTTTCCTGGATAAATATGACCTGAAACATCCTCAGATTGTTACAAAGATTCATTAAAAAGAAAAGAATGAAAGAGAAAAGATCCAAATGTTCGACTTGGTCATTTGCTGTTTGAGGACAGTGATGCTCATATCTGTGGGGAAAGTGTGACCTGAGTGGGTTCATGTTTGTCTTTAAAGAACAGAGCTGCTCTGATTCTCTTTGTGTCTGATCTGTTAAACAGTCTGAGAGGTCACACAGAGACCCAGCAGCTAAAGCCTGGATCATACTGGCTGCTGTTACTCCATCAGGACAACACTGAACCACAGTGGTGTGGATGTAGTGGATAAATCCCACCATACTGATGCTCAGAGTTAACCACAGGGAACAAAACCAGATGTTACCTTCAGATTGTGACCTTTGGAGTGGACGATGCAGATTTCAATAGAGAATAAATGTTGTTGTTTTTCAGCTGTGAAGAAAGAATCTAATTTTCTGAACTTAAGAATTTATGATGCTGGAAACAACATGGAGACTATAACACAACATTTCCACTGTGTTCATAGAATGAATGTAAAACTGTCAGACATTCATTAAATATGCAAAATGTCTACAGAAGCATCAGAGGGTCAGACGTGAAGCACTCAGTGATTTTGATCAAATGACTCATCAGTTATTGATCTGTACTACACTGATCTACCACGTTAGTAAAGCTGGTGTTCTGGTGGTGGAGGGAGACTCGGATCATGTTCTGGTTTTGGAGCAGTGATCTGCTGATGGTTCAGTTTGATGAGCTTCTTCAAAATCATCCCTGACATCACCACTGAAAGGACGTCCATGAAAACAGACTGAAAATTACTGATATGTTCACAATCTGAGAGTTTAAAACTTGACAGACTTGATTCAGATGAAGTTATTTGAGCAGAAACTCCTGGATCTTTATCCTGTGTTGATCTAATCCTTCATGGTTCCTCCACAGAGTGGACCAGCAGAGCTCAGAGGTTCCCAGTGGTCAGTCTGCCCAGCAGCATCAAACACAGCTGGACTCCATATTTATGGTCTGTACATGTACAACAACTACTGTTACATCTGTTCTGTTCACAGTCATCTCCATGCTGCTCTTTGTAGACCAGTGGATCGTCAGTGTGTCCAACATGGATCTGATGTTTGGCTCCATGATTTCAGTCTGATTGGCTCATTCATAAATATTCTGTTCCAGCTGCTGGAGGACAACATCATCACTTTTGTGAAGAACGAGCTGAAGAAGATCCAGAAGGTTCTGAGTCCAGATTACCCAGAATGCTTAGAGAGTCAGAGGAGCAGCAGCAGAGAGGCATTTGTGAAGATCACAGTGGACTTCCTGAGGAGAATGAAGCAGGAGGAGCTGGCTGACCGTCTGCAGAGCAGTAAGAGGATTTATCTAAAGATTTAAGCTGCTGGATAAATGAGACATTTTCCAGAGATGGAAGATGGAGCAACATGTTTTAAAGATTAGTTCTTTTTGGAATTGAGTGTTTATTTTTCTTCTCATTCAGAACTTCAAGCTGCAGTTTGTCATCGTAACCTTAAATCCACCCTGAAGAAGAAGTTCCAGTGTGTGTTTGAGGGCATCGCTAAAGCAGGAAACCCAACCCTCCTGAATCAGATCTACACAGAGCTCTACATCACAGAGGGAGGGACTGCAGAGGTCAATGATGAACATGAGGTCAGACAGATTGAAACAGCATCCAGGAAACCAGACAGACCAGAAACAACCATCAGACAAGAAGACATCTTTAAAGCCTCACCTGGAAGAGATGAACCAATCAGAACAGTGCTGACAAAGGGAGTGGCTGGCATTGGGAAAACAGTCTTAACACAGAAATACACCCTTGACTGGGCTGAAGACAAAGCCAACCAGGACATCCAGTTCATATTTCCATTCACTTTCAGAGAGCTGAATGTGCTGAAAGAGGAAAAGTTCAGCTTGGTGGGACTTGTTCATCACTTCTTTACTGAAACCAAAGAAGCAGGAATCTGCAGCTTTGAAGACTTCCAGGTTGTGTTCATCTTTGATGGTCTGGATGAGTGTCGACTTCCTCTGGACTTCCACAAAACTACAATCCTAACTGACCCTAGAAAGTCCACCTCAGTGGATGTGCTGCTGATAAACCTCATCAGGGGGAAACTGCTTCCCTCTGCTCGCCTCTGGATAACCACACGACCTGCAGCAGCCAATCAGATCCCTCCTGACTGTGTTGGCATGGTGACAGAGGTCAGAGGGTTCACTGACCCACAGAAGGAGGAGTACTTCAGGAAGAGATTCAGAGATAAGAAGCAGGCCAGCAGGATCATCTCCCACATCAAGACATCACGAAGCCTCCACATCATGTGCCACATCCCAGTCTTCTGCTGGATCACTGCTACAGTTCTGGAGGATGTGCTGGAAACCAGAGAGGGAGGACAGCTGCCCAAGACCCTGACTGAGATGTACATCCACTTCCTGGTGGTTCAGGCCAAAGTGAAGAAGGTCAAGTATGATGGAGGAGCTGAGACAGATCCACACTGGAGTCCAGAGAGCAGGACGATGATGGAGTCTCTGGGAAAACTGGCTTTTGATCAGCTGCAGAAAGGAAACCTGATCTTCTATGAATCAGACCTGACAGAGTGTGGCATCGATATCAGAGCAGCCTCAGTGTACTCAGGAGTGTTCACACAGATCTTTAAAGAGGAGAGAGGACTGTACCAGGACAAGGTGTTCTGCTTCATCCATCTGAGTGTTCAGGAGTTTCTGGCTGCTCTTCATGTCCATCTGACCTTCATCAACTCTGGACTCAATCTGCTGGAACAACAACAAACAACCTCTACATGGTCTAAACTATTTAACAAACTAAAACTTCAATCTCTCCACCAGAGTGCTGTGAACAAGGCCTTACAGAGTCCAAATGGACACCTGGACTTGTTCCTCCGCTTCCTCCTGGGTCTTTCACTGCAGACCAATCAGACTCTCCTACGAGGTCTGCTGACACAGACAGGAAGTAGCTCACAGACCAATCAGGAAACAGTCCAGTACATCAAGAAGAAGCTCAGTGAGAATCTGTCTGCAGAGAAAAGCATCAATCTGATCCACTGTCTGAATGAACTGAATGATCGTTCTCTAGTGGAGGAGATCCAACAGTCCCTCAGATCAGGAAGTCTCTCCACAGATAAACTGTCTCCTGCTCAGTGGTCAGCTCTGGTCTTCATCTTACTGTCATCAGAAGAAGATCTGGATGTGTTTGACCTGAAGAAATACTCTGCTTCAGAGGAGGCTCTTCTGAGGCTGCTGCCAGTGGTCAAAGCCTCCAACAAGGCTCTGTGAGTAAATCTGTGATCATGTTTATTTTTAAAATGTTGATTAAAAGTGGTCATAGATTTCTTCCATGACAGATCCATGTCCTAAAACCATGAGACAGCGTAGTTGTATAGTATAAAAGAAAAAAGGAGAACTTTTGACCACAATATTGTAACTTGAATGAACTTTTGATACAGCCTTTAAACATAAAATTTATGAACAGAATCGGTGACAAAGGGCAGCCCTGGTGGAGCCCATCACCCACCGGACTTATTACTATCCAACGTATTGCTGGCTATGCCAACCAAGCTCTTGCAATGGTTGTAAAAGGATCGAATGGCCATAAAATGTTTCTCAGTTTTATTATTTTCAGTCACATCTGTTTTTGATTATTAACTGAATATTTTAAAATTCAGGCTTTTTATGTTATACAAAACATCATATTTTCTTATGATGTCTTGTATTGATTCTGAAGGAATAGTTTTCATCAGTATCGCAGATACCAGCCTGAATTTTACTTTGTATTGGATCAGAAAGGAAATCAGTGGCATCACACATCACTTACAGCAACTTCAGTACCACTCCATTTTAATAAACTGGGGGGAGGTGCACCAAGATTCAGTATGAGATAAAGAATTATTTTTAACTGTAAGGTTGGAGAAATCTGTTGTTGGAAATTGGAAGAACAGGTCATCTTAAAAATCACTGCATTGTAGTTTTATTCAGGCCCCTTCAATCTGTGATCGCTGTTGCTTTGCATTGTAAATGCTACTATTACAAAAGTCACAAATATTAGTGTATGTGTGTGTTGTTGGGTAATAAACCAAAAGAACAGAATCTACCAGCACCTCACTGATTTCTGCTTAAAAACAATAAAAAAGCAATAAAGCTCTGATTTGTTTGGTTGATCTTGTCTCCCTTCCACCTTGATTTCAGACTGAGTGGCTGTAACCTGTCAGACAGAAGCTGTGAAGCTCTGTCCTCAGTCCTGAGCTCCCAGTCCTCCCATCTGACAGAGCTGGACCTGGGTAACAACAACCTGCAGGATTCAGGAGTGAAGCTTCTGTCTGCTGGGATGAAGAGTCAATACTGCAAACTGGAAACGCTGAGGTCAGATCAAGCAATATCGATTTTTTTTTCATCAATTAACATCATTTAATCAATTTCATTTGGAAAAAATTAACAGTGTTTATGTTTTGTTTTTTTAATGAATCCATCCAAATCACACTAAACTGCCACATTTGTCTTTTGTAACATGAGGCAATAAGGATTCCAGCATGTCCTGAAACAGTGTTGAAATATTGTAAATGTAGTAGCTCCTCATGGCACCATGAATATACTTTAACACAAGTGTTTCATGTCTTCTTGTCATCCTTTCTTCAGACTGAGTGGCTGTAACCTGTCAGACAGAAGCTGTGAAGCTCTGTCCTCAGTCCTGAGCTCCCAGTCCTCCCGTCTGACAGAGCTGGATCTGGGTAACAACAACCTGCAGGATTCAGGACTGAAGCTTCTATTTTCTGCAGTGGAGAGTCCAAAGTGTACAATTCTCAGGTCAGGATTCAGTCTTTTCTGATGATGATTTAAAACCTGAGTCAGGTCGATAAATGGCTTACTCATTTACAACAGACATGATTTGTCAAATCACCTTATATCTAACCCAAAGGTCCTGTGTTTTACTACTTTGATTTTTTAGTAAAACACAGGACCTCTTAATATTTATCTAAGAGACCATATATAATTTTTTTTCCCTGGATCATGTGTGTACCCTCCTGGTTGGAGCTCCAGCAGCCTGTATCAGTGAATGGGACTTTAAATGAAATTGCTGCCCCTGTCAGGAAGAGGTCTGAGTGACACACAAAACAGAAAATATGAGCACTGCATGTGTCTGAGGCTACTCAGATACAGACCTGAATGAGACACTAACTTTGTCTCTGAGAGATAACTTTTATTATTAAATACACTTCATTTCTCATCTGTGTAGAGAATGTAGAGTTTGACATGCTAATATTACAAAATGAAAAATCACACTGAGTCACAAAGAAATTGTTTTGGAGTATTTATGGTTCAGCTGATGAAATTGTTCAAACAAACCAGTAATTTACACCGAAACAGCACAAGTGAAACTTTTTCGAGGGACTTACACTAAGCTTGTCCTGGTACACCTGTAGAGCCCAGCTTCTATGGACCATGAGCTTAAGTTCTGTGCTGCTCTGATTTATTGCCTGTGCTGTCTTTCAGTTCAGCTTTGTCGAGTCTCTGGTAGGATTTCTTTTACATGACCTGTGTAAAAACAAAACAGGAAACACATTAAGCTGAAGTAAGATGCACAATTTGAAAAATGGGGCACAAAAAATGTTGCTGCTTTCTGGAAAGTGCGTCTAAGAAGACCCAATGGAGAAAGTGAAGAGAAAAATCAAAGATTAAGAAGAAGAAAATGGCAGAGGCAGTTTCTCTTGGACTGCCTGCAGATGGGGTGAGACTCTAGAAACAGGGATGATTGGAGAAAATGCAAAGAGGCCATAGGATAAACCAGGAGATGAATACTCTGGTGTTCTGGGGATAGTGGGAGTGAGAGGGAGAGATGCCAGTAAATGATTTCAAGGATAAATTTGAGAGAATCAGAGCTAAGAAACCAAAGCAAGTGGGGAACTACAAACATATGGACAGACTCATAATTAGGCCAAAGACACATTAAAGCAATTATTACAGGTTTAGAAACAGGGATGGATATGAAGGAGCTTAGCATGAATTTGCATTGAGGAAAGAATAGCAACGAGCATCTGAGGAAACAGTTAGGAAAACTAAAAGGATGTACTGGCAGGAATACTGCAGTACTTTAGGAAGAACTACCGTATTTCCCAGACTACAGAGCGCACCTGAATATTAGCCGCACAAGCTAAAATCAGGGGAAAATCCTGTTTTGTACATACATTAGCCGCACCTGACTAAAAGCCGCAGGTGTTTCAATGTTGACTTATCATATGTAAGAGAATATGCACAAAGCGAATTGTCAGGAAAGAGATGGCTGTTTGGAGACACACCCCTTTTATTAATATTTTGAAAAACAAGTTATGGGTACATATTTGCATAACTTTTTAGGTATATGTACAAGTAGCGGTAATTACAAGTACAAAACATGTACTGTGCTTCATAAATGAGTAACAAATGTAGTACATAACAATAACCTACAGCACACCAGAACAATTGATTCGGACTACCTTTTAGGCTCAGGTGCAGTGACACGGCTTTAACAAGAAGAAAAGTCAGTCCTTCACCACCATCTTCCTGCGCACTAAAACCACCAAAGTCCTCTCCTCCAGTGTCGGAAACAAACAGGCTCAGGATGGCTTCGTCATCCACTCTCAGCTTCTTTCCTTCGTTGTCACTTTCAAAACCAAAGAAATCCTCGTTGTCAGTGTCAGAGTCGAACACCCTCAGAAGGGCCGTGGCGGTGTCCTCCTCTCCATCATGCAGCATTCAGCCCTTCGAAATCTGTTGGTGATCGTGGATGTTTTCACACTTTTCCACGCTGTCAGAATCCAATGGTGGAGTTGGGCATAACTTGCTTTTTGCAAGTTTATCGCCGCTCATCATCCAGGCCTCCAGCTGAACGGGTAGCGCTACTTTGAAGTTTGTTTTTCGCGCTACCTCGTACTGCACTACGTTGCCTGACGGATGGACATGTGACCAACATACCACTCTTGAACCCCGATCCTTCCGCCAGGCAACGTAGTGCCGTACAACAGCGGAACAAACAAAACAAATCCGCTCATGGACAATCCATAGAAAAGCCGCACCTGACTAAAAGCCGCAGGGTTCAAAGCTTGTGCAAAAAGTAGCGGCTTATAGCCCGACAATTACGGTACACCAGTTCAGAATGTGTGGAGTACAGTTAAGAACATGAATGCAGACAGGAAACAACAGCAGCTGTTGTAAAGTAAATTCAAACTCCTTCATTAAATGCAGCTGGTTGAGTTGAAAACAATGGAGAATGATTGTGTTACGTTGTTTATTCTCTATAGAAATGGAGCAGGAGTGCATGCAGAGCTGGACGTGGGCTGTATATACATGCGTGTATCTGTTTTGTCTGTGAGCAGAGAAAACAAAGCGCTGGAAATGTCATATTGAAATGTTAAATCAGGAAAATCCTGGAGAAGAGGATAGTTCTAATGTTCAGTTTGTAATGTTGAATTCAACACAGCTCTTAAATGCATAAAAATGACTTCACCTGACGTCAGACTGAGCAATCGGATTAGCTACTGATATTGATTTAACCCGTTTAGACCTACCATAGAACCAAGTCCGCCAGAGCTTATATTATATTTTTACATGCTGTAGAGCCATTTTTGGGAGCATTTCAAGTTGCTATACATCAATACAACCATTACAGCCTAAATTTTAATAATATGTATGTATTAAGTGCATAGTAATTACATAAATTGCAAAAAAGTGCAATAAACTACAAAAAAATTGAAAATCGTTTTTGTTTTTTTAACATATATTTCTAGTTAGAGAAATTTAAGAGGCTTATCCCTCAAAACTGTAAATACAAAAAAGTTGCACAAAATAGTTTCCCACCTCAGGAAATTTATTTTGAGTGCCTTCATAGTTTTATTTTTGAAATCCACCAATTTTTATATACTGCAGGAAAAACGAAAATAAATATTATACTGCAAATTTGCAAAATAACAGCATATGCATCAAAATAAACTATTTCCAGCAGAGCAATATGAGTCCTAAGCATATGTGGAAGGAAACTGTAACCTAGGACAAGCTGATGGCATAAGATGTAAATACAACTCCTCAGGTTTCATATGCAAAAAAAATTATTGCGCTAGCTCACGTGATTACAGTGCTACCGGGATTTAAAAATAGTTGCGCAAAACGGAGTGTGCCCACTCTGACCAGTTTTAAAGGGTTAAAGCAAGAAAATATGGTATTAGCATTAGATGCCAATTCCTATTAACCTTAAATTAGCATTACCTGCTAATGGCAGTCTACTTAGCATTAACTCCTCACTAATGTAATGCTAATTCACATCAAATTATCTTTAGCTTTAGCATTAGCTGCTAGCTTCAGCCTACCTAGCACTAGCTGCTCACATTGTTAAAAGGGAAGAGAAAACGATATTAGCATTAGCTTGTAATAATTATTCACCCCTAATTAGAATTAGCCACTAATGGCAGCATACTTAGCATTAACTCCTCACATCGTTATAATGCAAATGATGCTAACTTGCATTAAATTAGACTGCTGTTATTAGCTAATGCTATTTAGCAGTAGCTGCTCACATTGCTATAAAGCAAAGGAAAACGATATGAGCATTAGGTTCTAATGCGTATTTGCCTTAAATTAGACGTAGGTGGGCAGCACGGTGGCACGATGGTTAGCACTGTTGCCGCACAGCAAGAAGGTCCTGAGTTCAATTCCACCATCAGGCCGGGGTCTTTCTGTGTGGAGTTTGCATGTTCTCCCCGTGTTTGCGTGGGTTCCCTCCGGGTACTCCGGCTTCCTCCCACCGTCCAAAGACATGCAGCTTGTGGGGATAGGTTAATTGGATAATCCAAATTGCCACTAGGTGTGAATGTGAGTGTGAATGGTTGTCTGTCCCTGTGTGTTAGCCCTGCGACAGACTGGCGACCTGTCCAGGGTGTACCCCGCCTTTCGCCCTATGACAGCTGGGATAGGCTCCAGCGCCCCCCACGACCCTGAAAAGGATAAGCGGAAGCGAATGGATGGATGGATGGATGGATAGACGTAGGTGCTAATGGCAGCCTACTTAGCATTAGCAGCTCAGATGTTGTAATGCTAGGGAAAAGAGTGTTAGCATTAGCCGTTCACAATGTTATAAAGTTAAGGGAAATAGTGTTAGCATTAGCTACTCACATTGTTAAAAAGTGTTAGCATTAGTGCATAATGCTAATTCAAATCAAATTAGCATTAGTTAATAACGGCAGCCTATTTAGCATTAGCAGATAATGTTGACCTTGGCCCACTGGAAAAGTTCAGAACTAAAGATTTAGGAGTGTTTCTCGATAGCTCTTTCTCGTTTGAGAAACAAATGAATTCTGTTATTAAAACCAGCTGTAAGGTTTATATTGTTGATTGTCATTTATGCTTAGAAATATTTACTCATATATGCTTAGAGTTGTATAATCGATTGCATGATGATAGAGGTTTGATCCTGAGTAGTCTGTAAAGACTCTGCGTGCCTTCCAGAGTGCTCTGGCATGCACACACCACTTGGGGCCATGAGAGAGGTCGTACCCTCTCTTACTGATTTATGGTGTAGGACAGGGGTCTCAAACTCAATTTAGCTGGGGGCCGCTGCAGGCAGAGTCTGGGTGAGGCTGGGCCGCATTAGGTTTTCCACAAGAAAGGCATGGTTAAAAAAATTCCAATCCTCTCAAATCTCTTTATTTTTATTTTTTAACACAAAATATTAAAAATAAATAAACAAATTAAGAATTAATAAGAAAATCAATCAATCTGTAATACATAAATAAAACAATAATAAGATATTTTTAGTCAGTGAACTTGTGTGTTTCTTTCAGTCTTCTATATCTGCTGTATTTAGATTGAAATGTCTGTATTAACAGTTCTATAACCTTCTTCTGAACATGAATGGAACACTGTAGAAAATGAACTGTTCTTCTGAACATGGCTTCTCTTGCCTACTCCTTGCTGCTAGAGACCTGGCAGCGTTTCCTCTCGCATAGCCGAGCCAGATTTGGCCTGAGGGAGGAAGCAGTTGCGACCCTCAGTATGTCTTGAAGATGATCATCCGTAAGTCTGGACCTGTACTTGGACTTATTGAAGTTCAAAGTGGAGAAGAGCTTTTGGCACAAGTATGTGCTACCAAAAAGGCACATGGTCCGCTTGAACATTCGGGAAAGCCGAGGGAAACTAGGGCTCAATTCTCTCAAAAATTGTCCAAGCTTGTCTGCTTTTCCACTCACCTCCCTGAACTTTGCTTTGAGTTCAGAGTTGCACTGCAGCTCAATGAGCTCCATTTGAAGCACAGAAGGGGCATCTTGCACATCAAAGGAGAAGGGGTCCGCAAAAATGTGAAAGGTGGCTCTGTGTGTCTTGAAGTCAGCAAATCTGTGATCAAATTCCTCCTGTAGCCTCAAAATGACATCAACATACTCGTCAGCACTGAATGGTGTGCCTGCATCCACGAGTGCTTTGCATGCTGGGAAATGGCAAAGGTTTGTCTGAGAGAGCTGAGCTTTCCAGAGCGCCAGTTTTGTGGAGAATGCTCTCACGTTGTCATAGGCAGCACTGACAAGTTGCCCCTGGCCTTGTAACGTCTTGTTCAGTACATTAAGCTCATGTGTCATATCAACAAGAAAAGCTGAGTCCATGAGCCATTTTGGGATCAGTTAGCACAGGAACACTAACTCCATCCTTCTCCATGAAGGCTTCACTTCTGCTCTCAACTCAAAAAGTCTCTTTAATACATTTCCCCTGCTGAGCCAACGTACCTCAGTGAAGTCGAGCACATCCCCATATTCTGACTCCATTTCCTCTAGAAAAGCACAGAACCTTCGGTGCTTTAAGCCCCTGGATCTGATTTGGTTGATGCATTTCACAACAATAGACATCACATTGTCAAACTTCAGGCATTTGCTGCAAAGGACCTGCTGATGGATGATGCAGTGCAGAGCAATGGCCTCCTCCACGCCTTCCTCTTCCAGTTTGTTTTGTGCCACCAGTCCATGTTTCCTCCCTGTCATTGATGGCGCTCCATCTGTTGTTATTCCAGCAAACCTCTTCCATGGCAAACCAACATTCTCAATGGCATCACACAGCTTGTAAATATCTGCTGAGCGGTGGTCTGGCCATGCATTGGAATTACTGTGAGCAGCTCCTCCATCACTTCAAAACTGTCATCAACACCACGGACATACATTGGGAGCTGGGCAGTGTCGGTGATGTCTGTGGTCTCATCAAGAGCGACTGAGTATACACTGAAACATTTGGCTTTCTCACACAGTTGGTCATAAATGTCACTTGACAGGTCAGAAATGCGATCTGCTGCGGTGTTGGCAGAAAGGCTGATGTTGCTAAACTGACCTTTCTTTCCCGGACAGACTATATTTGCAGCCTGCAATATGCACTTTTAGACAAATGCACCTTCTGTGAATGGCTTCCCTGCTTTAGCAATCATCTCACTAACCACGTGGCTCCGACTGCTGCATTATTCTCTTTGGTTGCTTTCTTGGAGAAATCTTGCTGCCTCAGTAGATCTGTTTTAAGACTGGCAACCCGGTTCGCTCTCTCGTCTCCCTGGTATTTTGCATCCAGCTCAGCATGTCTAGTTGTGTAATGACGTTTCAAATTGTATTCCTTGTGCAGCGCAACTTTCTCTGTGCAAATAAGACAGGTCGGGGTGCCCCTGTGCTCAACAAAGAAATATTGCATTGCCCACTTTTCCTGAAATTGTCGGTGCTCATCACCAACCTTTCTCTTCACCGCAGGCTTTGAAAAAGACATGTTTGGGGCTATGTGACATTTATAATTCTACTTGGTGTCACTGTCGCATTGAAGTTTCAATCAAGCGTTTAGCCGACGGACGGGGAACGTCTCAACGCGTAGAGAACGTCATTTCTGCTTCTTTTTCTTGCAACCGTAGCACGGCGATCGGCAGATAAAAAGCCGGTAGCAGTCTCCTTTGTTTTTACGCTCGATGTTCATGTCTTTCATGACGACACGAACACCGTGGCGTTTGCAGATGGTAGAAAGTGCAGGGATAGCGAGCGCAAAAAAGGCGACTGCTCACGGCGCCGGGCTGTTGTTACAGGAGAAAGAAGCGGAAATGACACCGTGACATATAACAAATAACATCAGCTGTTTCTGATGTTAGTTGTTTTGACTGCTTTTACATTATATTGAAATATATGTAATGTTCATGTTTGCTGCAATGCAAACGCAGTGATGCAAATAAAAACATGGAGCCACAAATTACGGTGCGACCCTATAATTAGTCCGGGTTACCGGGGACTGTTGTTGCCGATGAACAGGTGTCGCTATGTGACTGCAGACTAAATTGGGCTGCATTGAGTTCATGACTTTTCTTTTATCCCGCCGCCTACGCATCACTGTGAGAGTTAATATGAGATCTCTCTCTGTGGAAAAATAACTTTAAATCCCACTGACGTGTGTATAAATCTATATACGTATAATGTCCCGCTGGGCAGCAACTTAAAAAACAACTTTTTTTGAAGTGTTGTGAACGCAGCGCGCTGGGGCGAATGTCGGCGTTTGCCCAATAGAAAGGAGGAAGCCAGCCAGGCACAGGAAAGAAAGAAACACTCCAGGGCAACGCTGCTGGAACTTTGACTCATTGAGAAATGTTTCCCTGCTTGCATCAAGCCCGGCTGGTGTCCCCTGAGATCCATATCCCACCCTGATTGGTGGGTTAATTCAGCTCCGCCCACAACACTGTAAAGTGTCATACATTATCAAACTAACATTACATTTTCATATTAAGGTGGGGCCAAAAACTATCGTCCGGCAGGCCGCAATTGGCCCGCGGGCCGCGAGTTTGAGACCCCTGGTGTAGGAGGACACCTACTCTGTGTCTGGTTAAGTATAAGAGCCCTTTGTTAGGGGGACCGCTGGACTCTTAGCACCAGCTTTGGGGTCACAGGGTCACATCTGGAACACACACACACACACACAGACACACACACACACACACACACACACACACACACAGACACACACACACACAGACACACACACAGACACACACACACAGACACACACACACAGACACAGACACACACACACACACACACACACACACACACACAGACACAGACACACACACACACACAGACACACACACACACACACTCACGTACACTCACTCACGTACACACACACACACACACACTCACACACTCACGTACACTCACTCACGTACACACACACACACACTCACTCACGTACACTCACACACACACAGACACACACACACACACACACACACACTATGCACAGACTGGTACTCTTTGTTCATACCTGTGTAAGACGTCATAATGAACTTGTGCATATTCATGGAAGCTCAATAAAGAGCAGTGTTACGAGGGAGCAGACGAGAGCGACTGAGGTCAAGTGAAGGAACGGCGCTGTCACAGTTCTCTCCCTCATCAATTGTCTGGTTCCAGCGGTGGGTCTGTGCTAGACGACCCATCACCAGCTTTTTCCACTGGTTACCAGTACGTGGTAGAATCCACTTCCAGATCTGGTTGTCTTTAAATCTGTGAATGGATTGGCTCCATCTTATCTCTCTTTAACAAAAGAATCCAAGTGGAGCCCTCAGGTCTGCAGATAAGCAGCTTCTGACCAGAACTAGACGTAAAAACAGAGGTGAGCTTTATCGATGGCTGCAGCCAAACTCTGGAACAGTCGCCCTTCACATCAGCTCGTCACCAACACTGGACATTTTTAAAAGCCGGTTGGAAACACATTTGTACTCTGTAGCTTTCAATCCTGACCAGTCTTTATAGTCATTACTGTGTATGTTTCCTATTTTCTCTCTACTCTGTGCAGCACTTTGGCTCAAGCTGTTTTTAAATGTGCTGATAAATAAATGTAGATTTCTTTGAATAAAACAGTGGAGCCGAGCTTTGAGCTCAGTGTGTAACAGTGTGTGTGTGAGAGCCATGTAATGTCCATGTGTGCATGCTGACTGTGCTGCTCTGACCCCCCTCCTCCTTTCAGGGTGGAGCCTGCTGGAGTCCGATGGTTGAGACCAGGTCTGAGGAAGTGTAAGTGTGTTTTTAATGGGATTCATGAAAACAAAGCAGCACACATTCAACCATCTTCATCATGTCAGGAGTCATCATCAAAGTGTCAATCAATGATCAATAACTGCAGCTGGATTGTGTTTGTTCTCTCCATCAGATTCCTGTCAACTCACAATCGACACAAACACAGTGAACGAATGGTTCCAACTGTCTGACAACAACAGGAAGGTGACACATGTGGAGGAGGTTCAGTCATATCCTGATCATCCAGACAGATTTGATGTTCATCAGCTGCTGTGTAGAAATGGTCTGACTGGTCGCTGTTACTGGGAGGTCGAGTGGAGAGGACACGTTTATATATCAGTGAGTTACAGAAGCATCAGAAGGAAAGGAGACAGTGATGACTGTGTGTTTGGATACAATGATCAGTCCTGGAGTCTGTTCTGCTCTGATGATGGTCCTCAGTCTGTCAGGCACAATAACAGAGTAACATCCATCTCCTCCTCCTCCTCCTCCTCTGTCTCTAACAGAGCAGCAGTGTATGTGGACTGTCCTGCTGGCACTCTGTCCTTCTACAGAGTCTCCTCTGACACTCTGATCCACCTCCACACCTTCAACACCACATTCACTCAAACTCTTTATCCTGGGTTTAGTGTCTGGTCTCGTGGTTCCTCAGTGTCCCTGTGCTGATCCAACAGACAGTTTCCATGACTGCAAGTGTTCAGTGGAAAAATGCTACATTGCATTATTGCATCCTCTCACCACAGGAGGCGCTGTTGGCACCACTGATTGCTGATCAGCTGTTCTCTGATGATCTGATTGATACTGTGAATAACGGGACTCACTGAACTCTGTGACACAGTGAAGATTACAGAGTTTAACTTCACCCTTTAAGACTGACCACAGAACCAAGTCCGCCAGAGCTTTTGTTATATTTTTACATGCTGTGGAGCCATTTGTGGGAGCATTTCAAGTTGCTATACATCAATACAACTGTTATAGCCCTAATTTTAATAATATGTATGCATTAAGTCCATAGTAACTACATAAACTGCAAAAAAAACCTCTGCTCATCCATCTCTGTGTGTATCAGGATACATTTGGTTCATAATACACAGAAAAATCAGAGTTATTACCTGTAATAAATGTGAAAGATTCCTGCAGTGATAACCAGGCAGGACTGAAACACATCCAAGCTGTCACCACAGTAACAGCACCGCCCATCCACAGGTGAGGGGAGGAGCAAAAAGAGGGACTTTGACCATTTTATACTAAAAACACTCAACTAATGTTTCTAATATGAAACAAATAAGCCCACATTAATGTGAGCGTTTATTAAATATTAATAATCATGATTTCCTCCTGATCTCATTTCCACAGCAGAGAAAACTGTTGTGTATATTGAGGTGGAGGGTGTGGTCTGTGGCTCAGGTGTAGAGTGAGGGTGGGGTGCACCACAGCAGCATGCTGGGACTGCTGAGGGTGGAGGAGGGAGTGATGATGACATCAGAGCTGCAGCACAGAGACCAGTGAACACACAGTCTGTTCATCTTTGCATAGATACAATATACAGCACAATATTGAATGACAGACACGCTGTGGGAGCTTCCACAGATACACTGACGTCAGCATCCAGAGTCCTCCTGCTGCTCCCCCCTCAGAGCCCCGTGATCAGCACCAACACATTCAGTTAGATGACAGAGTCCAGCTGCAGCTAGAATCAGCTCCCCTCTGTGAACAACAGCACAGCGTCAGTGTTTCACACTCAGTGAAAGGAGGAAACAGCAGAAGAACACCATGTGTGCTACGTTTCCCAGGACACACTACAAACTGCACAAATACAGAGCAGCACGTGGAAGGACCTGGAGCTGCATTTACAGAGCTGCAGACAGCGTGATGTCCTGTATGGACAGGTGGAAGGAACCAAGTCCTCAGCTGGAACACTCGTGTTTGTCCACAGACAGGAAACACAGCAGGAAACTTCCTCACAGAAGTGCAGCTCATGGATAACACACTTCCTGTCAGTCAGAATGAGGCTGCAGCCAAACACAGAAAGGTGTTTTTGTCCAGATGAGCCCAGAGAAGAAACACGAGTGTTCACAGACATCAGAAGCTCAGAGAGGTGAAACATGAGGTTGGAGTCCTCGTCAGCATCCAGAAGAGCTGCTGTGAAACCCTGAGTACTCATGACAGACTCTGATGGCACAAACACATCATGATTCAAACAGAAAGACAAACATGGAGCTCCTGATCCTCCTGCATGAGAACAAGCTGACATGAGCGCTGTGTCTGAGAGTGTCTCCCTGTCACAGTGACAATAACACAGCTGCTGCTCACAGTCATTAAACTGACCTGAGGTCAGCTGTGCTCCTTACATATGAACCATGTGACCTCACATCAGTGCTGTGGATGACTGTAGTCATAGAAGAGTAGAGCTGTAGCAGGTGGTGTGAGGAGGAGGTGGTGTATTCTAGTTAACGCAGTACTGAAACACTCCAGCAGAGGGCGCTGTTAAGTCCTTATTGTAACACAGTTACTGTGTGCAGTTAGACTTCATACATAATCTGCACTTATTTCCATCAGACATGCTGTCAGTAAATGATTGGTTTCTATTGATTCTACTTCCTGTTGACTCGTTTGATGACAGTGAAACAATCACAGCTGATTGTGTGATGATGTAAACTGTCACTGTTACATTCAGTGTGTGTGACATAATGTTAGTGCAGGCTGATAACAGCCTGGTTCTGTTAGAAACACATGAACGTGTCCATAGATCAGTGTGTGTTTAACATGAGAGCTTCAGCCCTGCTGATGTGTTAAATAAAGACATGCAGGAAAACTGATGAGACTCTGAAATAACTCTTTATATTTATAATGTAACTCTGCATCAAAAGAACAACAAAGGATCCCAGACAGGTTTCTGTGAACAAAGACCATTCTGATGTTTCTGTGTTTCTAACACTTTGACATTATTAGTAAACAGACTGCAGTGAGCAGCATTTATAAAGAGCTTCTATATAAAGATATGACAGCTGTTTGACAAGTTTATCACTCTGTGTTTGGACCTGATCAGTCCAGCTGTTTACTTGAAACATGTTCATTTACCTGTTCTGTTATATTCATGTTCTTGTCTCTGTTGAAAACACATTTTAATGTCCCTCAGATTTTTCTCCCAGATGAATAAATATAAAAATGACACAAACTGACTGCAGCTACTTTTTGTCCTTTCTGTCAAAAACCTTCATGTGACTCATGAGAGACACGTTTCAGCTGTTTGTGACAGATCAGAGGCCAACAAGTCATTTATAACACTTTCCATCATTGTTTAAAGTTCTCAGTGTTTCTGTGTTGCTGCGTATAGGATCTCCCAGCATCATCACTGTGCTGTCCAATCATTGTGTGCGAGGTTACCCTTATAGTGCGATGTGTGTTTGCACAAAGAGAAGCATGTGTGTCAAATATAAATAAGCACAGAACAGAAACAGCTGCTCGTTTCTTCTGTTTAGAGTCAAGTTAGTGTTTTGTGTCTTTGTTTGAGGCCTGATGTCGAGCAGAGGTGTGTGTAACTGCACTGGTCTGTTATATGTGTGAAGTGTGTGCTTCTCTTCAGCATCATCTTTGTCACTGCTGATTCCTTTGTGTCATCATCAGCTGTGTCATCAGAGCTGATCTGGGATCAGTGTGTTCACACCTGCAGCTACAACAAGGTTTCATCAGAGCTGCTTTTCCACCATCCCTGGACTCGCAGCAGTTTGCATACAGGGAGAACCGGTCAACCGAGGATGCGATCGCCACAGTGCTGCACACATTACTGAAGCACTTGGAACACAGGAACACCTATGCACGGCTCCTCTTTGTAGACTACAGCTCGGCTTTTAATACCATCCGGCCATACAAACTCCGTCCCAAACTCCACCAACTGGGACTTAACTCCTCTCTGTGCAACTGGATTGTGGACTTCCTCACTAACCGTAGACAGAGTGTCAGAGTGGGTAAGAACACCTCTTCCACCCTTGTGGTCAACACCGGTGCCCCTCAGGGGTGTGTTCTGAGCCCTCTGCTATACACTCTCTTCACCCATGACTGTATTTCCTCCTGCGCGTCCAATCTCATTGTTAAGTTTGCAGATGACACTACAGTGCTCGGACTTATATCCAACAATGATGAGACAAACTATAGGACAGAGGTGCAACAACTAGAGTCATGGTGCCACGACAATAACTTGGTCTTAAACACCAAAAAGACCAAGGAGATCATTGTAGATTTCCGGAAGAGGGGTCATAACAACCATCTGCCTCTCTTCATTGGCAGTGAGGCGGTGGAGAGGGTGAGCAGTTTTAAATTCTTGGGGGTAACTGTGACCGAGGACCTGTCCTGGGGCAACCATATCACCTCAGTTGTACGGAAGGCCCAACAGCGCCTCTACTACCTGAGGAGACTGCGGAGCGCACACATTCCCAGATCTCTGATGTTGAACTTCTACAACTGTGCCATCAGCAGCGTTCTGACGTATGGATTTCTAGTGTGGTTCCCCAGCTGCACCAAGGCCGATCAGCAAGCACTCCAGCGGGTGGTGAAAGAAGCTGGCAGAATTATTGGAACAAGTCTGCCAGAGATCAGTAATATCTTCCCCACTCGCTGTCTGAGGAGGGTGCACAGTATCCTGCGGGACCAACATCACCCTGCGCGCCACCTTTTCCACCTGCTGCCCTCAGGGAGAAGGTACAGGTCTATACAGGCCAGAACATCCAGACTGGCCAACAGCCTGTATCCACAGGCTGTGAGGCTCCTGAACTCTCTGCCCCCCTCTCACGGACAATAACCATATCCAACTTCTTAATAGCAATGAACTGGTCTGCATTGGTGCATCATATCTTTATTCTCTTCCCCCTCCTGCCCCCCCCCTCTCTTTCTTAAATAGATAACTATCATATCTGATATCATATCTCACAGTACAATAATATTGAATGGGTTGCATTGTTGTATTTTGTCATGTTTCTCAGGTCTTTGTCTGAATTTCTACGAACATTATTGCTAAGGATTGTCTTATTGCATTGGAGTCACACTGGGTTAAATATGTACACTTGGGTTTTAAGGGGTATTTATTATTTTCTTCTTTTTTTGGGTTGTATGGAAGCCCCAAACGCAATTTCATTGTTCTTGACAATGACAATAAATAAATAAATACTAAATACTAAATACTAAATGTCTCCACACGTCAGCATGTGAACTTTACTCTGACTCAGTCTGAGCAGTCAGACGGCATATTTTTAAAGTTAACACATCAGCACACACAGAGCTGAGCCCCTCCCACCTGTGCTGAGTTTCAGGTGGAGTCCCGCCTCCTTCCAGGAAGCAGCTCACCTGTGTGTCCGTGTTTAGTGTCCAGGTGTGGAGTGGAGCTTGTTGTTGGTGTGTGAAGAAACTGTAAGTTTGCTTTGTTTCCTCCTTTAACAGTTTGTCTTTAGGAACTTTACTGTTTGTTCAGCTCGTGTTTGATTTCTTCACACAACAAACTGTGTGTGTTTGTATTTCCGGTCTCTCCATTAAAGTCAGTGTGTAATGTTTCCTGGCTAACATCAGCTGTGTGCAGCTTAGTTCAGCACAAATCTGCCGCTCCATAGTTCACGGTAACGGACTCACAGCTGGACCAACGAGGCCGAGTGTGTCCGCCACTCTGAGCTACGTTCGTGTTTGTGTACTTGTAGTTTGTACTTTGAGCTGACCCTTCTCACCCTGGACACAGTCTGTTTGACCTGCTCCCCTCAGGCAGGAGGCTCCGGTCCATTCGCACCAGAACCTCTCGCCACAAGAACAGTTTCTTCCCCTCTGCTGTTGGACACATGAACAATAACCACATGACTGTCGCCGCCACTAACACATGACCCTACGCTGTGTCACTGCATCATTTCATGTCTGGCACTGATCACCACCTACACTCATGTATATATCTTTCTACGTAGCACTCTTAATTCTTATTCTCATGTATATATCTCATGTATATCTCATGCACATATCTTTCTTTCTACATAGCACTTTAATTCTTATTGTTTGCACTGAAGCACCGCAGCAAATTCCTAATGTTGTAAACCTCAACATCTGGCAATAAACCCATTCTGATTCTGATTCTGATTCTGAGTTCACTCAGAGCCCACAGAGGACGCAGCGTACGTGATGACGTCACAGCCCTTTACCTCCTTTACTGTCACTGTGATTAATATTTACACACGAGACACCTGCAGAGCTCTGACGCTAAGCTAGCACACAGCATGTGTAACCCATATCAACTACTCCCTGTCACATGACCCACGTCAGCTGATTTGAGGTCCCTCTTCTGATTGGCTCCTTCCATGTCGCGGCAACTCTGAAAACCGGCTGTGGAGGGATACTTCCGGGTTCGACTCCTGCTGTGGCTGTGAGCTTATGGCATTTAGAACGGTGTTGGAAAACAAAGCGTTTTCTCCCCTCAATTCATCTTTAAACTTTAAACTCAGCAGTAAGTGTCCTTAATATCTTTCAACCTTTGGTTGTCAGTAACCAGCCGATCGTTTTCACGATTTAAAAAATGACTTTGTGCGGCAGCGTTCCCACCGCAAGCAGAACTCCGGTTCAAAAACCGCTGTTTTTGAACACTTTCTTTACTTAAGCATTTTTATGGGCTTACTTTGAAACAAAGTGCGATTGAAAGATTATTGTTATGTGTTGCCTTGAATTCGGCTATGCTGTCTGTTAGACAGTTGTTTTCCTTTATTGTTGTTTTTGTATTGTTTGTAGCGAATGCTACTGGACTGTATAGATTAACGTAGCTAAGATGATTAATGATTTAACTGTTGTACATGGATTGATGATGATTTATGGTTTGCATTGTTACCTAGACATGCAGAAGAATATACTTGTTTACCGGTAAACTGAATTGAACTTGATGTGCTAATGGACATTTTTCTGACCTACAGGTCAGGTTTTTTTTCCCCCTCTTTGAATTGATCTTCTTCATATTGAAGTGGCGAGCCGGTAGGACCATTCTTTCTTTTCCCCCACTTAGCCGTCTTTGGATTACGGACATATTTCCCCCTTGTATGAAGCTGGACCCTAAGGAGGAATACCTTAAAAGTGAACTTTAAAAAGAAAAGGACCAAAAAAAAGGACTCTTAGCAAAAGGACTCTTGCACAGAAAAATCACAGCACTGATTTATTATTTAATTGTGGACATTTACGTTGTGTGTTGTATTAATTATTTTGTTCCATTTCCCCTTTCCCCTATTTTTTCAATATATTTTTGGTACAAGACATTGCAGTTTTTGGTCTCATCATTCACACCATCTGGGCTCCATAAAGAACTATTTCTTCTGCACGTCAGTCAGTAAATTCATCCATTGACATAAACTAGTCCTTAAATAACTTAGCGTTACACGTGGCGAACCAGCCAGGAGCCTGATGGGTGAATGAGTGGGGTTTTTTTTGTGTTATTTGATGTAATTTGATATTCAGTATTTTCTGTGGTTTTGATAAGGTCCGCGACAAGAAAAAATGAAGTTTATTCAGGAAAGTGGGGTCAATGTTGCACATTCTGTCATTGTTTCTGGTGCCACGAACACTGAGAAAGATGAGGAAATTCTTGATTATTTGAAACAGTACAGTCGTATAAAAACGGTTATTTTCGTGGATGACGCAAATAGTGTTTTTTACAAAAACCTGATCGTTGAATATTGTGATAGTTCTGCGTTAACTGCTCTTAATACGGTTTTCCCATATACTCATCAGTCAAAGAATCACTCGGCTTTGACTTTTTGTGTAAGATCGCTTGCCGCAGAATGCACAGCCACAGGAGGAGCCAGGACCCCTGCAGATTACCTCGGCGAGCTCAAGCAACTTGCACGCCGCAGCGGCAGGGATTTTCCAGATATTCTGCGGGAAATGATGGGACAAATTAGTGAGCATCTGGAAGGAATCGAACAAGACAGTGACTTAGAGGGAGCCTCAGTCCAAATTGTGGAGCCTGCATCATCTCTGCCTGGCCAGCAGGGGTCGTTGTCTGGACACTCCACAATCCCTGAGACAGCTACCAGCAATCCCTCACCTGACCAACAAGGGTCACTGCCACATCCACAAAGATTTTCACTGTCACAGACTGAAATGAACCCCCCAGAAATACAAAAAGTAGTGGTGGAGCATGTTGTAAAAACAGACACCGTACCTGCATTTAGACTTCGTCCTTTCTCTGGGAAGATCCCCAAACCAGCCAACGAAACAGATTATGAGACCTGGAGATCTCACATTGAACTGCTGTTAGCAGATCCAAATTTGGCACCTCTACAGATCACTCGTCGCATCCTTGAAAGTTTGCTACCTCCAGCAGCAGATGTTGTGAAAGGGCTGGGCTCAAACACAATTCCATCCATCTATTTAAAAGTGTTGGATTCTGCTTTTGCTTTAGTACAAGATGGTGAAGAGTTGTTTGCTCAATTCCTGAATACGTTACAGGACCCGGGTGAGAAACCCTCTGCTTTTTTGCAACGTTTACAACTCACATTGAACACTGTGATGAAAAGAGGTGGTATCTTGTCTTCAGACTTCAATTCAATTCAATTCAATTCAATTCAATTCAATTTTATTTATATAGCGCCAAATCACAACAAAAGTCGCCTCAAGGCGCTTCATAGATACAGAGAAAAACCCAACAATCATATGACCCCCTATGAGCAAGCACTTTGGCGACAGTGGGAAGGAAAAACTCCCTTTTAACAGGAAGAAACCTCCGGCAGAACCAGGCTCAGGGAGGGGCGGCCATCTGCTGCGACCGGTTGGGGTGAGAGAAGGAAGACAGGATAAAGACATGCTGTGGAAGAGAGACAGAGGTTAATAACAGATATGATTTAATGCAGAGAGGTCTATTAATACATAGTGAGTGAGAAAGGTGACTGGAAAGGAAAAACTCAATGCATCATGGGAATCCCCCGGCAGCCTACATCTATTGCAGCATAACAAAGGGAGGATTCAGGGTCACCTGGTCCAGCCCTAACTATATGCTTTAGAAAAAAGGAAAGTTTTAAGCCTAATCTTAAAAGTAGAGATAGTGTCTGTCTCCCGAATCCAAACTGGAAGCTGGTTCCACAGAAGAGGGGCCTGAAAACTGAAGGCTCTCCCTCCCATTCTACTTTTAAATACTCTAGGAACAACAAGTAGGCCTGCAGAGCGAGAGCGGAGCGCTCTAATAGGGTGATATGGTACTACAAGGTCATTAAGATAAGATGGGGCCTGATTATTTAAGACCTTGTATGTGAGGAGCAGGATTTTGAATTCAATTCTGGATTTAACAGGAAGCCAATGAAGGGAAGCCAAAATAGGAGAAATATGCTCTCTCTTTCTAGTCCCTGTCAGGACTCTTGCTGCAGCATTTTGGATTAGCTGAAGGCTTTTCAGTGAGTTTTTTGGACATCCTGATAATAATGAATTACAGTAGTCCAGCCTGGAAGTAATAAATGCATGAACTAGTTTTTCAGCGTCACTCTGAGACAGGATATTTCTAATTTTAGAGATGTTGCGCAAATGGAAGAAAGCAGTCTTACATATTTGTTTAATATGTGCGTTGAAGGACATGTCCTGGTCAAAAATGACTCCAAGGTTCCTCACCGCGTTACTGGAGGCCAAGGTAATGCCATCCAGAGTAAGAATCTGATTAGATACCATATTTCTAAGATTTTCAGGGCCGAGTACAATAACCTCAGTTTTATCTGAATTAAGAAGCAGAAAGTTAGCGGCCATCCAGGTCTTTATGTCTTTAAGACATTCCTGCAGTTTAACTAATTGGTGTGTGTTATCTGGCTTCATGGACAGATAGAGCTGGGTGTCATCTGCATAGCAGTGAAAATGTATGCTATGTCTTCTAATGATACTGCCTAAGGGAAGCATGTATAATGTAAACAGAATTGGTCCTAGCACTGAACCCTGTGGAACTCCATAATTAACCTCAGTGTGTGAAGAGGACTCTCCATTTACATGCACGAATTGGAGTCTATTAGATAGATATGATACAAACCACTGCAGCGCAGTACTTGTAATACCTACAGCATGTTCTAATCGCTCTAATAGGATATTATGATCAACAGTATCGAACGCTGCACTGAGGTCTAGCAGGACAAGCACAGAGATGAGTCCACTGTCAGAGGCCATAAGAAGATCATTTGTAACCTTCACTAAAGCTGTTTCTGTGCTGTGCTGAGCTCTGAAACCTGACTGAAACTCTTCAAATAAACCATTCCTCTGCAGATGATCTGTTAGCTGTTTGACAACTACTCTTTCAAGGATTTTTGATATGAAAGGAAGGTTGGAGATTGGCCTATAATTAGCTAAGACTGCTGGGTCTAGAGATGGCTTTTTGAGTAAAGGTTTAACTACAGCCAGCTTGAAGGCCTGTGGTACATAGCCGATTATTAGAGATAGGTTGATCATATTTAAGATCGAAGAATTAATTAATGGCAGGACTTCTTTGAGCAGTTTTGTAGGAATGGGGTCTAAAAGACACGTTGATGGTTTGGAGGAAGTAATTATTGAAGTTAACTCAGAAAGATCAATTGGAGAAAAAGAGTCTAACTTAATATCAATGGTACTAAGAGTAGCTGTAGATAATATTACATCTGTGGGATGATTATTGGTAATTTTTTCTCTAATGATAAAAATTTTATTTGTGAAGAAGTTCATGAAGTCATTACTAGTTAACGTTAAAGGGATGGTTGGCTCAAAAGAGCTCTGACTTTTTGTCAGCCTGGCTACAGTGCTGAAGAGAAACCTAGGGTTGTTCTTATTTTCTTCAATCAGTGATGAATAGTAAGATGTTCTGGCTTTGCGGAGGGCTTTCTTATAAAGCAGCAAACTATTTCTCCAGGCTAAATGATGATCCTCTAGATTTGTGACACGCCATTTCCTCTCCAGATTACGAGTCATCTGCTTTAGGGTACGTGTTTCAGAATTATACCACGGAGTCAGGTACTTCTGATTTGAGGCCTTAGTTTTCACAGGAGCTACAGTATCCAGAGTCGTACGTAGTGAGGAGGTGAAATTATTAACAAGATAATCGACCTCTGTTGGGGTAGCGTTCAGATAGCTGCTCTGCTCTGTGTTGGTACAGGGCATTGGAGATGATAACAGTGGGTGGATTATATTCTTAAACTTAGTTACAGTGCTTTCAGAAAGACATCTACTTTGATAAAGTCTACTCTTCACCGCTGTGTAATCAATTATTGTAAAAGTAAATGTTATCAGGAAATGATCAGACAGGAGAGGGTTTTCAGGAAACACTGTTAAATGTTCAGGTTCGATGCCATATGTTAAAACAAGATCTAGAGTGTGATTAAAGTGGTGGGTGGGTTCTTTTACATTTTGAGAGAAACCAATTGAGTCTAATAACAGATTAAATGCCATGTTGAGGCTGTCATTTTTAGCATCTACATGGATGTTAAAATCACCCACAATAATTATTTTATCTGAGCTCAGAACTAAATTAGATATAAAGTCTGAGAAATCAGACAGAAACTCTGTGTAAGGCCCAGGTGGACGATAGATGATAACAAGTAAGACTGGTTTCTGAGTTTCACAGCTGGGGTGGACAATGTTAAGCATCAGGCTTTCAAATGAATTAAAAGTCTGTCTTGGTCTTTCATTAATTAATAGGCTGGTGTGAAAAATTGCTGCCACACCGCCCCCTCGGCCTGTGCTTCGAGATTTCTGGTAGTTAGAATGGCTCGGGGGTGTTGATTCATTTAAACTAACATAATCATCCTGCTGCAACCAGGTTTCTGTAAGGCAGAGTAAATCAATTTGTTGATCAATTATTAAGTCATGTACTAACAGAGACTTGGAGGAGAGAGACCTAATATTTAATAATCCACATTTCACTGTTTTACTCTTTGGTTCAGATGTGGATACTGTATTGTTCTTTCTTTGTGATTGTTTATGTTTAAGTTGTTTGTTGCTGGTTTTTAGTTTGTTTTTTGTCTTTTTGGAAGCTGACACAGTCTCTATGGAGATGGGTTTTTGGGGGGGTAGCAGGAGGAGAGAAGCTGCAGAGAAGCGTGTAAGACTGCAACTCTGCTTCCTGGTCCCAACTCTGGATAGTCATATTTTGGGGGGTTTAATAAATTTGTCCATATTTCTAGAAATGAGAGCTGCTCCATCCAAAGTGGGATGGATGCCGTCTCTCCTAACAAGACCAGGTTTCCTCCAGAAGGTTTGCCAATTATCTATGAAGCCCACATCTTCAACAAACATTTACTCAAGCAGTTTTGTCGAGGATGCTGGGATAGCGATATCCTAAACAAACTACAGTTGGAGAACTTGAGGAGCGATCCCCCATATTTTGCAGAGCTCCTCCTACTGCTTCGAACTGAGGAGGGTAGACAGCTGGCCAAGGAGAATCTCATGAAGAAGCACCTAACTGCACCCAAGCCTCGTGCCGCTGTTCATTCACAGAGCACATGTGCTTGTAGCCATTCAGACACCAAGGCTATTAATGAGCTGAAGCAACAGATGCAGAAACTGCAGAGTCAAATGGCTGCTCTTCTCTCACAGAAATCTCAATTCTCCAAGCCAGCACCACCTCAACTCAGATCAGCACAACCAAGACCCTGCAGCAGTGCAACCAGTTCCCGGCCTAGAGCAGGCTACTGCTTTAAATGTGGAGAGGATGGGCACATGTCAGCAGGATGCGCCAACCCTCCGAACCCGACACTGGTTCTGAAAAAGAAGAAACAACTTGAAAAAAGACAGCAGGCTTGGGACAGCAATCACAAATCGTCAAACTAGAGGCAGTCTCTGTGGAGGGACAGACGGAGGCTGCAGTCGACCCATGTCCCAGTTACAAGCAGGATGGATATTCCATCACATTGCCTAAAGGACTCATTGGAACCAGAAGCACAGCACAGGTCACGATTGGAGGAACTGTATTCAACTGCCTGTTAGACACTGGGTCTCAGGTAACCACCATCTCTCACTCCTTCCACCATGATTATCTTTCTGACCATGAAATACAACCTCTGAAAAATCTCCTGGAGATAGAAGGAGCAAATGGCCAAGCTGTTCCATACCTTGGTTATGTGGAGCTGAACGTCACTTTCCCTCCCGACTTCTTGGGTTCCACCACAGCTGTTGACACACTTGCCCTGGTAGTTCCTGATGTCCAATCAGCTCAACAGCCGTCAATACTGATTGGTACGAACACTCTGGACTTGGCATATGAGAAAGCATTCTCAGACCAACAACCCTCCATTCCAGCGCCACATGGATACAGAGCGGTGCTGAAAATCCTTGAGCAACGATACAGACTGGCAAACAGTAACCATCACGGAATCATCAAGCTGCACACTGACGGACCACAGACCATCCCAGCTGGAAAAACTGTTGCCTTGGAGGGGTTAATTTGCGGACGCTGCCTCCAGGCCGAGAAGGCTGTGTTGGTGGAACATCCGACTTCGTCACCTCTGCCAGGTGGCTTAATGGTCCCGTCTTGTGTCATGGATTTCCCTTCTCACCAGCCATACCACTTACCTGTGGTAATCTGCAACCAGTCTGATCATGATGTAACCCTCCCAGCCAAAGCCATCATTGCGGAGATCAGTGCCATTCAGTCTATTCAGTGTCAGGAAAGGAGTCATGACAGTATGCCTCCTAACCCTGTGACCTCTGGGTTCAACTTCAACTTTGGTAACTCCCCCTTAACACCGGAATGGAAGAGTCGTATTACTGAGAAGTTAAACGCCCTCCATGATGTCTTTGCAAAACACGACCTTGACTTTGGGAAAACCAACAAAGTGAAACATCAGATCAAGCTCTCTGACCCTACTCCCTTCAAACAGCGCCCAAGACCAATCCATCCTCAAGATCTGGATGCGGTGCGCCAACACCTGAAGGAGCTGGTTGACTCTGGGGTCATCAGAGAGTCAGAGTCACCTTTTACATCACCCATTGTCGTGGTGCGAAAGAAGAATGGGAGTGTGCGGCTCTGCATTGATTACCGGAAACTAAATCTGCAGACCATCAAAGATGCATATGCATTGCCAAAGTTGGAGGATACTTTTACAGCTCTCTCTGGATCAGAATGGTTTTCAGTCCTTGACCTTAAATCTGGTTATTATCAGATTGAAATGGAGGAGGAAGACAAGAGCAAAACAGCATTTGTATGTCCACTTGGATTCTATGAGTTCAACAGAATGCCCCAGGGAGTCACAAATGCACCCAGTACCTTCCAACGACTAATGGAAAAGTGCATGGGAGAAATGAACTTGAAAGAAGTCTTGGTCTTCATTGACGACTTGATTATTTTTGCACCAACGCTTGAAGAGCATGAGAGGAGACTACTGAAAGTCCTTCACCGTCTGAAGGAATTTGGACTCAAGCTCTCAGTTGAAAAGTGCATGTTTTTCCAGAAATCCGTTAAATACCTGGGGCATGTTGTGTCAAAGGATGGTGTGCAGACAGATCCAGATAAAATCGAGACACTTAAGTCCTGGCCGATTCCAAAGAATCTTAAAGAACTTCGCTCTTTCCTGGGTTTCGCAGGATATTACCGTAGGTTCATCCAAGGCTACTCTAACATCGGTAAACCTTTGCATGACCTTACTGCTGGATATCCTCCATCACAGCGGAAACTCAGAGCCACCTTCAAGCAAGAGCAATATTTGGATCCTAAGGAACCACTTGCCAGTCGCTGGACTCCTGCATGTCAACAAGCCTTTGACACAATTATCAAAAAACTCACGACAGCACCAGTACTTGCTTTCGCCGATCCCCAGAAGCCTTACCTTCTCCATACAGATGCTAGTTCTACTGGGCTAGGAGCTATTCTGTACCAGGAGCAACAAGGACAAAACCAGGTGATTGCTTATGCGAGTCGGGGTCTGTCGAGGTGTGAGTCCAAATATCCAGCTCACAAACTGGAATTTCTGGCTCTCAAGTGGGCTGTTACGGAGAAGTTTCATGACTATCTCTACGGCACCAACTTCACTGTCATTACTGACAGCAACCCACTCACCTATCTACTTACCTCTGCTAAATTAGATGCCACCAGTTACCGTTGGCTCTCTGCTCTTTCTACATTTTCATTCAAAATCATGTACAGATCTGGTAGGCAAAATCCAGATGCTGATGCTCTCTCTCGCAGGCCACATGGAGAACTCTCCAATGACCAGATGTCCCAAAAGGAGAGGGAGAGAATTCTCCGATTTGCCCAACATCATCTGGATCAGTCTTCCTCAATTTCCATCGATCAACACACAGTCAAGGCCCTTTGTGACCGGCAGCTCGTTTATAGTACGGCTGAAAAGATGTCCACCACCGCACTCATCCAGTCACTAACTGCCCATGCCGACAGTTTGCCTGACAGCTTCGTCAACGACACTCAGTTTGCACCTCCTGTTGTTCCTCAGCTGACGAATGCTGAAATCGCTGAGAGACAGAGGGAAGACCAGACCCTGAGGCATGTCATATTGCTGCTAGAGACTGGGGAAAGCCCACCTCCCGTCTTGCGGGATGAACTCCCAGAACTGCCCCTTCTACTCCGAGACCAACATCGCCTGGAGCTCCAAAACGCCATTCTCGTGAGGAGGAGGCAAGTTGGGGACCAGCTCTATCACCAGTTAGTGTTACCTCAGAAATTTCGGGCTGAAGTACTGTCAGAACTCCATGACCAGATGGGTCATTTGGGCATCGAACGTACTCTTGACCTCATACGTCGAAGATTCTACTGGCCAAAAATGGCCAATGATGTGTGGAATAAAGTGAAGACATGTGAGAGATGCACCAAACGAAAAGCCTTACCTGAAAGAGCGGCACCCCTGGTGAACATTCGAAGTTATCGACCTCTGGAACTGGTTTGCATGGACTTTTTATCACTGGAACCCGACAGGAGCAGAACCAAAGACATCCTGGTAATAACAGATCACTTTACCAAGTACGCTGTCGCTGTCCCCACTCCAAACCAAAAAGCAAAGACTGTCGCCAAATGTCTCTGGGACAGTTTTCTGGTTCATTATGGTATCCCAGAAAAGCTCCATAGTGATCAAGGACGAGACTTTGAGTCACGCACAATAAAAGAACTCTGCAAAATGGCTGGAATTCACAAAATAAGAACTACACCATACCATCCACGAGGAAATCCAGTCGAGCGCTTTAACAGAACACTCCTGAATATGCTCGGAACACTCACCACAGAAGAGAAAACTCACTGGAAAGATTTTGTTAAGCCCTTGGTCCACGCATACAACTGCACCCGGAGTGATGTTACTGGCTACTCACCCTATGAGCTCATGTTTGGTCGACAACCTCGCCTCCCGATTGACCTGGTCTTTGGACTGCCTGTGGACGGCAATCAACTGACTCATTCGCAATATGTCCAGAACCTGAAGTCAAATCTAGAAAAGAGCTACAAAATTGCCATTGGCAATGCGGAGAAGCTCATGGAAAGAAACAAGAGCCGTTTCGACCAACATATCACCCCCTCTGAACTGGACGTTGGTGACAGGGTGCTGGTACGTAATGTGAAACTCCGAGGCAAACACAAAATCGCAGACAAATGGGAACCAGACATCTATGTGGTGGTAAAAAGAGCAGAAAATCTTCCAGTGTACACTGTCCGACCGGAGAACAAATCCAAACCGATTCGTACTCTACACAGAGATCTCCTATTACCATGTGGATTTTTGCCGCATTCCACTCAAACCAACCGAACAACTGTAAAACCAACCAGGAAGCAGTCATTCAACCCTTCTGACGAGGACTGTGCACAACCTCAGTCAGACGATGAGGATGAAATGATACCGCATCAATGGTATGATCCTGTATCAGAGCCTCTGCAATTCACCACTGTCCACAATCTGCCAGAACCGTCATCCGCCGTTCCAGCCACTGAACCTTTACCATCTGATACACCAGTCTGTGAACCTGCTACGCTCCCTTTGCCTCCTCTTGAGCCAGCAGAGAGCGAAACCCCTGACTCAGAAACCCCTGTCAAGGAGGAAGCTCCTGATACTGTGGAATCAGAGGACAGTCTGTCCTCTGCTGAACCTACCAATGTTGAATTGCGGACTGAGTCCAGTATGTCCTCTGCTGCTGATCTACCATCTACCTCTGACACCTCCAGCTCTGAACTAGAACCTCTGAGAACATCAACTCGGACCAGGAAACCTCCGGACCGGTTACAATACTCTACGCTTGGTCAGCCCATCTTGAAGAGTATTCAGGCACTAGTCCATGGCTTAACCACTGCCTTTACTCATGCACTGGAGGATGAAGAGGACCATCTGCTTACTGCCACTGAACAACCTGTCATCCGGACCCAACCACCATGTACAGGGACGTACATGAGATTGAGGGGGGAACCTGTAACCCATATCAACTACTCCCTGTCACATGACCCACGTCAGCTGATTTGAGGTCCCTCTTCTGATTGGCTCCTTCCATGTCGCGGCAACTCTGAAAACCGGCTGTGGAGGGATACTTCCGGGTTCGACTCCTGCTGTGGCTGTGAGCTTATGGCATTTAGAACGGTGTTGGAAAACAAAGCGTTTTCTCCCCTCAATTCATCTTTAAACTTTAAACTCAGCGGTAAGTGTCCTTAATATCTTTCAACCTTTGGTTGTCAGTAACCAGCCGATCGTTTTCGCGATTAAAAAATGACTTTGTGCGGCAGCGCTCCCACCGCAAGCAGAACTCCGGTTCAAAAACCGCTGTTTTTGAACACTTTCTTTACTTAAGCATTTTTATGGGCTTACTTTGAAACAAAGTGCGATTGAAAGATTATTGTTATGTGTTGCCTTGAATTCGGCTATGCTGTCTGTTAGACAGTTGTTTTCCTTTATTGTTGTTTTTGTATTGTTTGTAGCGAATGCTACTGGACTGTATAGATTAAGCTACGTAGCTAAGATGATTAATGATTTAACTGTTGTACATGGATTGATGATGATTTATGGTTTGCATTGTTACCTAGACATGCAGAAGAATATACTTGTTTACCGGTAAACTGAATTGAACTTGATGTGCTAATGGACATTTTTCTGACCTACAGGTCAGGTTTTTTTTCCCCCTCTTTGAATTGATCTTCTTCATATTGAAGTGGCGAGCCGGTAGGACCATTCTTTCTTTTCCCCCACTTAGCCGTCTTTGGATTACGGACATATTTCCCCCTTGTATGAAGCTGGACCCTAAGGAGGAATACCTTAAAAGTGAACTTTAAAAAGAAAAGGACCAAAAAAAAGGACTCTTAGCAAAAGGACTCTTGCACAGAAAAATCACAGCACTGATTTATTATTTAATTGTGGACATTTACGTTGTGTGTTGTATTAATTATTTTGTTCCATTTCCCCTTTCCCCTATTTTTTCAATATATTTTTGGTACAAGACATTGCAGTTTTTGGTCTCATCATTCACACCATCTGGGCTCCATAAAGAACTATTTCTTCTGCGCGTCAGTCAGTAAATTCATCCATTGACATAAACTAGTCCTTAAATAACTTAGCGTTACACATGCTAACACTAAGCTAAAGCTAGGCTAGCCAAGAACCCAGAGTGAGGTTAAAGCTGAGTAAACACTGACCCCAGACCAGCACCGTGATAAAGTGAGCTGCTGCTGCTGAACTTGAACAGGTAACAAAGTGATGAGCAGTCAGGCTGCAGGTTTCTACCTGTTCATGTTTCTACAGTAGAATCACTTTGAAGTGTCTTTGTGCTGTTTCATCTTTGATTTGTGTTCATAAACACTCAGAGAAACATCACGTGACCTCATCAGGATCTGTGTTGGTGTGTGGGGCTGTACCTCAGCTTTATGTTGTTACATGCTCATTTGTTCATTTCACACAGTAACATCAAAGTAATGTTATGAGGAGTAATGAAGTAACGTACTCCATTACTTTTAATTAAAGTGTTCTGTGTAATATGTGTAATAATGACTGTTTTGAGTAATGACCAACACTGATCACAACAAAGAGGAAATGCCTCCAACATGCACAAACATTTGAGCCACAACATGCAGTTAATGTGCACAAATGTCTTTGATATGCTGCTCAGTGATGGTGGTGACTGTCAGAGCAGAGCTACTGAGAATCAATAAGTAATATCAATGATGGGATCAGAATCACTAAATTCTTCTCATCCCTGTCAGTATCATACATGTGCTGTATAATGTGATAAATGTAGAGGTGCTGGCTGTTCTCTCACTCTGCTGTTTAGCTGTAAAGGACGCCTCCCTGCCTTTGTCTCATTCATGACCTTTAATAGTCTCTTCTAACATGCAGAGATCTGTATGATCTGTTTCATAGAGTCTAACCAGCCTGTACAGGTAACAACAACAGTCACTGCATCACTGACACACAAACGTCATCTCTGTCAATAACAACATTCATACATGGAATAAAAACACATCAGTGGATCATTGCTGGAGCTGATGTTTGTGCTCCTGGTGCAAAGGCTCTCAGTTTCCTCCTTGAAATAACATCAGTGGTGGGTCAGCGACATGCTTTCTTTCCCTCTCAGGTTTAAATATCTGGGACTCTCCACCGTTCGGTTTTAGAGCTGAAGAAGCTTCTCGGATGAAACGTCTTCCAGAAACTTAAAGACGTCTCTTTTCTCTCCAAGCTCCTTAGATCACATGACCTGGATGACTGAACCTACAGATATATTGACCTGGTTTCATGGTCACATGACAGGTCAGAGGTCAGCGACTGTAACTCAGTTCCTCCTGTTAATGTGAACTCACTGAGTGTTTGTGGTTTACCTCTCAGACTGACTGAAGACGATGATGGAGGAAGAGGAGGACAGAGCAGAGTCTGCAGGGTCCAGCTGTCCGTCTGTGAGGAGTGACTGGTCCAAAGATTATAATCCAGACTTCAGTGGTGAACCTGGAGCAACGAGGTCAGAGAGCTGAACTCACTGAGTAACAGAAATAATTCTGCACTGACATTATAATCAGTGTTGACTCTGGTTGATTGTCTGACTGTGTTTGTGAGCTGAGAGGAAATGAAAATGAGTTTGTAACAAAAATCCGTTTTGTCCAGTTTTCCTGTAAAAAGCTGAACTCTAATCTAAGAGGATGTTACTGACAGGAAACAGCTGCATTATCTGCAGTCTGTGTGATCACAGCTGCTTCAATCATGTTTGTGTCTGCAGAGGTCAGAGGTCACAGTCTGCAGGGTCCAGCTGTCCGTCTGTGAGGAGTGACGGGTCCAAAACTCCACCCCCAGACTTCAGTGGTGAACCTGGAGCAACGAGGTCAGAGAGCTGTGATGACTCCTTTACATGTTTGTGTTTCCTGGATAAATATGACCTGAAACATCCTCAGATTGTTACAAAGATTCATTAAAAAGAAAACAATGAAAGAGAAAAGATCCAAATGTTCGACTTGGTCATTTGCTGTTTGAGGACAGTGATGCTCATATCTGTGGGGAAAGTGTGACCTGAGTGGGTTCATGTTTGTCTTTAAAGAACAGAGCTGCTCTGATTCTCTTTGTGTCTGATCTGTTAAACAGTCTGAGAGGTCACACAGAGACCCAGCAGCTAAAGCCTGGATCATACTGGCTGCTGTTACTCCATCAGGACAACACTGAACCACAGTGGTGTGGATGTAGTGGATAAATCCCACCATACTGATGCTCAGAGTTAACCACAGGGAACAAAACCAGATGTTACCTTCAGATTGTGACCTTTGGAGTGGACGATGCAGATTTCAATAGAGAATAAATGTTGTTGTTTTTCAGCTGTGAAGAAAGAATCTAATTTTCTGAACTTAAGAATTTATGATGCTGGAAACAACATGGAGACTATAACACAACATTTCCACTGTGTTCATAGAATGAATGTAAAACTGTCAGACATTCATTAAATATGCAAAATGTCTACAGAAGCATCAGAGGGTCAGACGTGAAGCACTCAGTGATTTTGATCAAATGACTCATCAGTTATTGATCTGTACTACACTGATCTACCACGTTAGTAAAGCTGGTGTTCTGGTGGTGGAGGGAGACTCGGATCATGTTCTGGTTTTGGAGCAGTGATCTGCTGATGGTTCAGTTTGATGAGCTTCTTCAAAATCATCCCTGACATCACCACTGAAAGGACGTCCATGAAAACAGACTGAAAATTACTGATATGTTCACAATCTGAGAGTTTAAAACTTGACAGACTTGATTCAGATGAAGTTATTTGAGCAGAAACTCCTGGATCTTTATCCTGTGTTGATCTAATCCTTCATGGTTCCTCCACAGAGTGGACCAGCAGAGCTCAGAGGTTCCCAGTGGTCAGTCTGCCCAGCAGCATCAAACACAGCTGGACTCCATATTTATGGTCTGTACATGTACAACAACTACTGTTACATCTGTTCTGTTCACAGTCATCTCCATGCTGCTCTTTGTAGACCAGTGGATCGTCAGTGTGTCCAACATGGATCTGATGTTTGGCTCCATGATTTCAGTCTGATTGGCTCATTCATAAATATTCTGTTCCAGCTGCTGGAGGACAACATCATCACTTTTGTGAAGAACGAGCTGAAGAAGATCCAGAAGGTTCTGAGTCCAGATTACCCAGAATGCTTAGAGAGTCAGAGGAGCAGCAGCAGAGAGGCGTTTGTGAAGATCACAGTGGACTTCCTGAGGAGAATGAAGCAGGAGGAGCTGGCTGACCGTCTGCAGAGCAGTAAGAGGATTTATCTAAAGATTTAAGCTGCTGGATAAATGAGACATTTTCCAGAGATGGAAGATGGAGCAACATGTTTTAAAGATTAGTTCTTTTTGGAATTGAGTGTTTATTTTTCTTCTCATTCAGAACTTCAAGCTGCAGTTTGTCATCGTAACCTTAAATCCACCCTGAAGAAGAAGTTCCAGTGTGTGTTTGAGGGCATCGCTAAAGCAGGAAACCCAACCCTCCTGAATCAGATCTACACAGAGCTCTACATCACAGAGGGAGGGACTGCAGAGGTCAATGAGGAACATGAGGTCAGACAGATTGAAACAGCATCCAGGAAACCAGACAGACCAGAAACAACCATCAGACAAGAAGACATCTTTAAAGCCTCACCTGGAAGAGATGAACCAATCAGAACCGTGCTGACAAAGGGAGTGGCTGGCATTGGGAAAACAGTCTTAACACAGAAATACAGCCTGGACTGGGCTGAAGACAAAGCCAACCAGGACATCCAGTTCATATTTCCATTCACTTTCAGAGAGCTGAATGTGCTGAAAGAGGAAAAGTTCAGCTTGGTGGGACTTGTTCATCACTTCTTTACTGAAACCAAAGAAGCAGGAATCTGCAGCTTTGAAGACTTCCAGGTTGTGTTCATCTTTGATGGTCTGGATGAGTGTCGACTTCCTCTGGACTTCCACAAAACTACAATCCTAACTGACCCTAGAAAGTCCACCTCATTGGATGTGCTGCTGATAAACCTCATCAGGGGGAAACTGCTTCCCTCTGCTCGCCTCTGGATAACCACACGACCTGCAGCAGCCAATCAGATCCCTCCTGACTGTGTTGGCATGGTGACAGAGGTCAGAGGGTTCACTGACCCACAGAAGGAGGAGTACTTCAGGAAGAGATTCAGAGATGAGGAGCAGGCCAGCAGGATCATCTCCCACATCAAGACTTCACGAAGCCTCCACATCATGTGCCACATCCCAGTCTTCTGCTGGATCACTGCTACAGTTCTGGAGGATGTGCTGAAAACCAGAGAGGGAGGACAGCTGCCCAACACCCTGACTGAGATGTACATCCACTTCCTGGTGGTTCAGGCCAAAGTGAAGAAGGTCAAGTATGATGGAGGAGCTGAGACAGATCCACACTGGAGTCCCAAGAACAGGAAGATGATTAAGTATCTAGGAAAACTGGCTTTTGATCAGCTGCAGAAAGGAAACCTGATCTTCTATGAACCAGACCTGACAGAGTGTGGCATCGATATCAGAGCAGCCTCAGTGTACTCAGGAGTGTTCACACAGATCTTTAAAGAGGAGAGCGGACTGTACCAGAACAAGGTGTTCTGCTTCATCCATCTGAGTGTTCAGGAGTTTCTGGCTGCTCTTCATGTCCATCTGACCTTCATCAACTCTGGACTCAATCTGCTGGAACAACAACAAACAACCTCTACATGGTCTAAACTATTTAACAAACTAAAACTTCAATCTCTCCACCAGAGTGCTGTGAACAAGGCCTTACAGAGTCCAAATGGACACCTGGACTTGTTCCTCCGCTTCCTCCTGGGTCTTTCACTGCAGACCAATCAGACTCTCCTACGAGGTCTGCTGACACAGACAGGAAGTAGCTCACAGACCAATCAGGAAACAGTCCAGTACATCAAGGAGAAGCTCAGTGAGAATCTGTCTGCAGAGAAAAGCATCAATCTGATCCACTGTCTGAATGAACTGGATGATCGTTCTCTAGTGGAGGAGATCCAACAGTCCCTGAGATCAGGAAGTCTCTCCACAGGTAAACTGTCTCCTGCTCAGTGGTCAGCTCTGGTCTTCATCTTACTGTCATCAGAAGATGATCTGGATGTGTTTGACCTGAAGAAATACTCTGCTTCAGAGGAGGCTCTTCTGAGGCTGCTGCCAGTGGTCAAAGCCTCCAACAAGGCTCTGTGAGTAAATCTGTGATCATGTTTATTTTTAAAATGTTGATTAAAAGTGGTCATAGATTTCTTCCATGACAGATCCATATCCTAAAACCATGAGACAGCGTAGTTGTATAGTATAAAAGAAAAAAGGAGAACTTTTGACCACAATATTGTAACTTGAATGAACTTTTGATACAGCCTTTAAACATAAAATTTATGAACAGAATCGGTGACAAAGGGCAGCCCTGGTGGAGCCCATCACCCACCGGACTTATTACTATCCAACGTATTGCCGGCTATGCCAACCAAGCTCTTGCAATGGTTGTAAAAGGATCGAATGGCCATAAAATGTTTCTCAGTTTTATTATTTTCAGTCACATCTGTTTTTGATTATTAACTGAATATTTTAAAATTCAGGCTTTTTATGTTATACAAAACATCATATTTTCTTATGATGTCTTGTATTGATTCTGAAGGAATAGTTTTCATCAGTATCGCAGATACCAGCCTGAATTTTACTTTGTATTGGATCAGAAAGGAAATCAGTGGCATCACACATCACTTACAGCAACTTCAGTACCTCTTCATTTTAATAAACTGGGGGGAGGTGCACCAAGATTCAGTATGAGATAAAGAATTATTTTTAACTGTAAGGTTGGAGAAATCTGTTGTTGGAAATTGGAAGAACAGGTCATCTTAAAAATCACTGCATTGTAGTTTTATTCAGGCCCCTTCAATCTGTGATCGCTGTTGCTTTGCATTGTAAATGCTACTATTACAAAAGTCACAAATATTAGTGTATGTGTGTGTTGTTGGGTAATAAACCAAAAGAACAGAATCTACCAGCACCTCACTGATTTCTGCTTAAAAACAATAAAAAAGCAATAAAGCTCTGATTTGTTTGGTTGATCTTGTCTCCCTTCCACCTTGATTTCAGACTGAGTGGCTGTAACCTGTCAGACAGAAGCTGTGAAGCTCTGTCCTCAGTCCTGAGCTCCCAGTCCTCCCATCTGACAGAGCTGGACCTGGGTAACAACAACCTGCAGGATTCAGGAGTGAAGCTTCTGTCTGCTGGGATGAAGAGTCAATACTGCAAACTGGAAACGCTGAGGTCAGATCAAGCAATATCGATTTTTTTTTTCATCAATTAACATCATTTAATCAATTTCATTTGGAAAAAATTAACAGTGTTTATGTTTTGTTTTTTTAATGAATCCATCCAAATCACACTAAACTGCCACATTTGTCTTTTGTAACATGAGGCAATAAGGATTCCAGCATGTCCTGAAACAGTGTTGAAATATTGTAAATGTAGTAGCTCCTCATGGCACCATGAATATACTTTAACACAAGTGTTTCATGTCTTCTTGTCATCCTTTCTTCAGACTGAGTGGCTGTAACCTGTCAGACAGAAGCTGTGAAGCTCTGTCCTCAGTCCTGAGCTCCCAGTCCTCCCGTCTGACAGAGCTGGACCTGGGTAACAACAACCTGCAGGATTCAGGACTGAAGCTTCTATTTTCTGCAGTGGAAAGTCCAAAGTGTACACTTGGGATTCTCAGGTCAGGATTCAGTCTTTTCTGATGATGATTTAAAACCTGAGTCAGGTCGATAAATGGCTTACTCATTTACAACAGACATGATTTGTCAAATCACCTTATATCTAACCCAAAGGTCCTGTGTTTTACTACTTTGATTTTTTAGTAAAACACAGGACCTCTTAATATTTATCTAAGAGACCATATATAATTTTTTTCCCTGGATCATGTGTGTACCCTCCTGGTTGGAGCTCCAGCAGCCTGTATCAGTGAATGGGACTTTAAATGAAATTGCTGCCCCTGTCAGGAAGAGGTCTGAGTGACACACAAAACAGAAAATATGAGCACTGCATGTGTCTGAGGCTACTCAGATACAGACCTGAATGAGACACTAACTTTGTCTCTGAGAGATAACTTTTATTATTAAATACACTTCATTTCTCATCTGTGTAGAGAATGTAGAGTTTGACATGCTAATATTACAAAATGAAAAATCACACTGAGTCACAAAGAAATTGTTTTGGAGTATTTATGGTTCAGCTGATGAAATTGTTCAAACAAACCAGTAATTTACACCGAAACAGCACAAGTGAAACTTTTTCGAGGGACTTACACTAAGCTTGTCCTGGTACACCTGTAGAGCCCAGCTTCTATGGACCATGAGCTTAAGTTCTGTGCTGCTCTGATTTATTGCCTGTGCTGTCTTTCAGTTCAGCTTTGTCGAGTCTCTGGTAGGATTTCTTTTACATGACCTGTGTAAAAACAAAACAGGAAACATATTAAGCTGAAGTAAGATGCACAATTTGAAAAATGGGGCACAAAAAATGTTGCTGCTTTCTGGAAAGTGCGTCTAAGAAGACCCAATGGAGAAAGTGAAGAGAAAAATCAAAGATTAAGAAGAAGAAAATGGCAGAGGCAGTTTCTCTTGGACTGCCTGCAGATGGGGTGAGACTCTAGAAACAGGGATGATTGGAGAAAATGCAAAGAGGCCATAGGATAAACCAGGAGATGAATACTCTGGTGTTCTGGGGATAGTGGGAGTGAGAGGGAGAGATGCCAGTAAATGATTTCAAGGATAAATTTGAGAGAATCAGAGCTAAGAAACCAAAGCAAGTGGGGAACTACAAACATATGGACAGACTCATAATTAGGCCAAAGACACATTAAAGCAATTATTACAGGTTTAGAAACAGGGATGGATATGAAGGAGCTTAGCATGAATTTGCATTGAGGAAAGAATAGCAACGAGCATCAGAGGAAACAGTTAGGAAAACTAAAAGGATGTACTGGCAGGAATACTGCAGTACTTTAGGAAGAACTACCGTATTTCCCAGACTACAGAGCGCACCTGAATATTAGCCGCACAAGCTAAAATCAGGGGAAAATCCTGTTTTGTACATACATTAGCCGCACCTGACTAAAAGCCGCAGGTGTTTCAATGTTGACTTATCATATGTAAGAGAATATGCACAAAGCGAATTGTCAGGAAAGAGATGGCTGTTTGGAGACACACCCCTTTTATTAATATTTTGAAAAACAAGTTATGGGTACATATTTGCATAACTTTTTAGGTATATGTACAAGTAGCGGTAATTACAAGTACAAAACATGTACTGTGCTTCATAAATGAGTAACAAATGTAGTACATAACAGTAACCTACAGCACACCAGAACAATTGATTCAGACTACCTTTTAGGCTCAGGTGCAGTGACACGGCTTTAACAAGAAGAAAAGTCAGTCATTCACCATCATCTTCCTGCGCACTAAAACCACCAAAGTCCTCTCCTCCAGTGTCGGAAACAAACAGGCTCAGGGTGGCTTCGTCATCCACTCTCAGCTTCTTTCTTTCGTTGTCACTTTCAAAACCAAAGAAATCCTCGTTGTCAGTGTCAGAGTCGAACACCCTCAGAAGGGCCGTGGCGGTGTCCTCCTCTCCATCATGCAGCATTCAGCCCTTCGAAATCTGTTGGTGATCGTGGATGTTTTCACACTTTTCCACGCTGTCAGAATCCAATGGTGGAGTTGGGCATAACTTGCTTTTTGCAAGTTTATCGCCGCTCATCATCCAGGCCTCCAGCTGAACGGGTAGCGCTACTTTGAAGTTTGTTTTTCGCGCTACCTCGTACTGCACTACGTTGCCTGACGGATGGACATGTGACCAACATACCACTCTTGAACCCCGATCCTTCCGCCAGGCAACGTAGTGCCGTACAACAGCGGAACAAACAAAACAAATCCGCTCATGGACAATCCATAGAAAAGCCGCACCTGACTAAAAGCCGCAGGGCTCAAAGCTTGTGCAAAAAGTAGCGGCTTATAGCCCGACAATTACGGTACACCAGTTCAGAATGTGTGGAGTACAGTTAAGAACATGAATGCAGACAGGAAACAACAGCAGCTGTTGTAAAGTAAATTCAAACTCCTTCATTAAATGCAGCTGGTTGAGTTGAAAACAATGGAGAATGATTGTGTTACGTTGTTTATTCTCTATAGAAATGGAGCAGGAGTGCATGCAGAGCTGGACGTGGGCTGTATATACATGCGTGTATCTGTTTTGTCTGTGAGCAGAGAAAACAAAGCGCTGGAAATGTCATATTGAAATGTTAAATCAGGAAAATCCTGGAGAAGAGGATAGTTCTAATGTTCAGTTTGTAATGTTGAATTCAACACAGCTCTTAAATGCATAAAAATGACTTCACCTGACGTCAGACTGAACAATCGGATTAGCTACTGATATTGATTTAACCCGTTTAGACCTACCATAGAACCAAGTCCGCCAGAGCTTATATTATCTTTTTACATGCTGTAGAGCCATTTTTGGGAGCATTTCAAGTTGCTATACATCAATACAACCATTACAGCCTAAATTTTAATAATATGTATGTATTAAGTGCATAGTAATTACATAAATTGCAAAAAAGTGCAATAAACTACAAAAAAATTGAAAATCGTTTTGGTTTTTTTAACATATATTTCTAGTTAGAGAAATTTAAGAGGCTTATCCCTCAAAACTGTAAATACAAAAAAGTTGCACAAAATAGTTTCCCACCTCAGGAAATTTATTTTGAGTGCCTTCATAGTTTTATTTTTGAAATACACCAATTTTTATATACTGCAGGAAAAACGAAAATAAATATTATACTGCAAATTTGCAAAATAACAGCATATGCATCAAAATAAACTATTTCCAGCAGAGCAATATGAGTCCTAAGCATATGTGGAAGGAAACTGTAACCTAGGACAAGCTGATGGCATAAGATGTAAATACAACTCCTCAGGTTTCATATGCAAAAAAAATTATTGCGCTAGCTCACGTGATTACAGTGCTACCGGGATTTAAAAATAGTTGCGCAAAACGGAGTGTGCCCACTCTGACCAGTTTTAAAGGGTTAAAGCAAGAAAATATGGTATTAGCATTAGATGCCAATTCCTATTAACCTTAAATTAGCATTACCTGCTAATGGCAGTCTACTTAGCATTAACTCCTCACTAATGTAATGCTAATCCACATCAAATTATCTTTAGCTTTAGCATTAGCTGCTAGCTTCAGCCTACCTAGCACTAGCTGCTCACATTGTTAAAAGGGAAGAGAAAACGATATTAGCATTAGCTTGTAATAATTATTCACCCCTAATTAGAATTAGCCACTAATGGCAGCATACTTAGCATTAACTCCTCACATCGTTATAATGCAAATGATGCTAACTTGCATTAAATTAGACTGCTGTTATTAGCTAATGCTATTTAGCAGTAGCTGCTCACATTGCTATAAAGCAAAGGAAAACGATATGAGCATTAGGTTCTAATGCGTATTTGCCTTAAATTAGACGTAGGTGGGCAGCACGGTGGCACGATGGTTAGCACTGTTGCCGCACAGCAAGAAGGTCCTGAGTTCAATTCCACCATCAGGCCGGGGTCTTTCTGTGTGGAGTTTGCATGTTCTCCCCGTGTTTGCGTGGGTTCCCTCCGGGTACTCCGGCTTCCTCCCACCGTCCAAAGACATGCAGCTTGTGGGGATAGGTTAATTGGATAATCCAAATTGCCACTAGGTGTGAATGTGCGAGTGAATGTGAGTGTGAATGGTTGTCTGTCCCTGTGTGTTAGCCCTGCGACAGACTGGCGACCTGTCCAGGGTGTACCCCGCCTTTCGCCCTATGACAGCTGGGATAGGCTCCAGCGCCCCCCGCGACCCTGAAAAGGATAAGCGGAAGCGAATGGATGGATGGATGGATAGACGTAGGTGCTAATGGCGGCCTACTTAGCATTAGCAGCTCAGATGTTGTAATGCTAGGGAAAAGAGTGTTAGCATTAGCCGTTCACAATGTTATAAAGTTAAGGGAAATAGTGTTAGCATTAGCTACTCACATTGTTAAAAAGTGTTAGCATTAGTGCATAATGCTAATTCACATCAAATTAGCATTAGTTAATAACGGCAGCCTATTTAGCATTAGCAGATAATGTTGACCTTGGCCCACTGGAAAAGTTCAGAACTAAAGATTTAGGAGTGTTTCTCGATAGCTCTTTCTCGTTTGAGAAACAAATGAATTCTGTTATTAAAACCAGCTGTAAGGTTTATATTGTTGATTGTCATTTATGCTTAGAAATATTTACTCATATATGCTTAGAGTTGTATAATCGATTGCATGATGATAGAGGTTTGATCCTTAGTAGTCTGTAAAGACTCTGTGTGCTTTCCAGAGTGCTCTGGCATGCACACACCACTTGGGGCCATGAGAGAGGTCGTACCCTCTCTTACTGATTTATGGTGTAGGACAGGGGTCTCAAACTCAATTTAGCTGGGGGCCGCTGCAGGCAGAGTCTGGGTGAGGCTGGGCCGCATTAGGTTTTCCACAGGAAAGGCATGGTTAAAAAATTCCAATCTTCTCAAATCTCTTTATTTTTATTTTTTAACACAAAATATTAAAAATAAATAAACAAATTAAGAATTAATAAGAAAATCAATCAATCTGTAATACATAAATAAAACAATAATAAGATATTTTTAGTCAGTGAACTTGTGTTTCTTTCAGTCTTCTATATCTGCTGTATTTAGATTGAAATGTCTGTATTAACAGTTCTATAACCTTCTTCTGAACATGAATGGAACACTGTAGAAAATGAACTGTTCTTCTGAACATGGCTTCTCTTGCCTACTCCTTGCTGCTAGAGACCTGGCAGCGTTTCCTCTCGCATAGCCGAGCCAGATTTGGCCTGAGGGAGGAAGCAGTTGCGGCCCTCAGTATGTCTTGAAGATGATCATCCGTAAGTCTGGACCTGTACTTGGACTTATTGAAGTTCAAAGTGGAGAAGAGCTTTTGGCACAAGTATGTGCTACCAAAAAGGCACATGGTCCACTTGAACATTCGGGAAAGCCGAGGGAAACTAGGGCTCAATTCTCTCAAAAATTGTCCAAGCTTGTCTGCTTTTCCACTCACCTCCCTGAACTTTGCTTTGAGTTCAGAGTTGCACTGCAGCTCAATGAGCTCCATTTGAAGCACAGAAGGGGCATCTTGCACATCAAAGGAGAAGGGGTCCGCAAAAATGTGAAAGGTGGCTCTGTGTGTCTTGAAGTCAGCAAATCTGTGATCAAATTCCTCCTGTAGCCTCAAAATGACATCAACATACTCGTCAGCACTGAATGGTGTGCCTGCATCCACGAGTGCCTTGCATGCTGGGAAATGGCAAAGGTTTGTCTGAGAGAGCTGAGCTTTCCAGAGCGCCAGTTTTGTGGAGAATGCTCTCACGTTGTCATAGGCAGCACTGACAAGTTGCCCCTGGCCTTGTAACGTCTTGTTCAGTACATTAAGCTCATGTGTCATATCAACAAGAAAAGCTGAGTCCATGAGCCATTTGGGATCAGTTAGCACAGGAACACTAACTCCATCCTTCTCCATGAAGGCTTCACTTCTGCTCTCAACTCAAAAAGTCTCTTTAATACATTTCCCCTGCTGAGCCAACGTACCTCAGTGAAGTCGAGCACATCCCCATATTCTGACTCCATTTCCTCTAAAAAAGCACAGAACCTTCGGTGCTTTAAGCCCCTGGATCTGATTTGGTTGATGCATTTCACAACAATAGACATCACATTGTCAAACTTCAGGCATTTGCTGCAAAGGACCTGCTGATGGATGATGCAGTGCAGAGCAATGGCCTCCTCCACGCCTTCCTCTTCCAGTTTGTTTTGTGCCACCAGTCCATG